>NW_023046273.1:248265-440780 GCF_011762505.2 Arvicanthis niloticus
TTTTGCCTATATGTATATACATGTGCACCTAGTGTCCACAAAAGCCAGGAGATGGCATCATCCGCTGAACTGAAGTACAGGCAGTTGTGAGCCACATAAGAGTGCTGGGAATACAATTGGGTCATCTGAAGAGCAGTGGTTCTCTTAACCCCCAGTTATTTCTCTCTCCTTGATGTATAGGGTTTTATGAACGTGGATGATACTTTTCTCTTATCATGTATGTTTCAAAACTAGTGCCCTGTTTGTGTTATAGGTTTTTACAACCAGAAAGTCCTTATATAATGTATTCACCTTAAATTGTGTTCTCCTTTTACAGTGTTGGTGTGGAACCGAGAACGTGATGCATGCTGGAAAGCACTTTACTATTGACTCCCAGAACCTCATTTCTTTGATGGTTAGACTGCTCTGTGTCAGGTAAAGGCGCCCTATTCTAAAACCATGAAGACATGTTCTTTTACATGATTTACATTTTATATTCAAGTCTTAGCACATTAGTCATTGTTCTAGAGATGTTTTTGATTTTTTTTGAGACCAGATCTCAAAATTCTGAGTTCACAATTCTCTTGCTAGGCCATGTGACCACTGAGAAAATGAGATTTTCATCTATCCCTGAACCATCAAATTATCCCCCTTGGCATTTCTGAGGCACATCTCCTTTTGTGGCTGACATTGTTCCAGCCTCTGCAGCCTGTTTACCTGTGGATTCTTTCCTGTAGTTTGATTCTGCCACCTTATAGGTCTAGGCCAGGAAAATGTCCTCTGATTTGGTACCATCCTCTGTTCCAGCTGGTACCCTTTTCAGAGCTGATGATGCAGGATTCCCTACCACTAAGGGCCTGCACATTGGTGTGGCCACTCGCCAACTAGATCATCCTCTCTTTTGCATATCTTCTCAGTGTGCCCCGTATGCATGTGTACATGTTGGTGCATGTGCACAGATATGTGCAAGTCCAGGGTTCACTGATTTCAGGGCTTTTCCCCATAGTGCTCCATATTTATTTATTGAGACAAAATATGTCACTGCAGCTGGAGCTCCCTGATTGCAGACAGTTTCCTTAGCAAGCTTGTCCTGAGTTTCTCATCTCTGCTTCCTGGGTGCAAGGATGCATGCCAAACTGCTTGGGGAGGCTCTAGGAATTCAACTCTGGGCCTTATAGTTGTGTGCCCAGATGTTGTATCCATTGACCTATAGCCCCATTTCCCAAATTATCTTGTTTTCTAGTAGGTAACCCATGAAGAGGGAGGTAGACCAAATCAGAAGTCTCGCTAGATCACACTGTGTGGTCTCAGAACACCAAGCGGTAATAAAGTCCGGACCATTTTCCACAAATTTAGGAATAAGTTTACATTTTATACATATAAAATTACATAAATCTGTATATCTATTTTTGTGTAACCCTATTGAGATGATACTTTTGTGCTATTCCACAATTTTCATTTTTCTGAAAACGCATTGGGGGAAGCAGTTCTGGCCAATGCATATCTTCTTATATGCTTTCAATACCACAGTGTTTAACACCTTGGCTGTGCTATAGATTATTTAGCCATGTAGACATTCCATTGAGAGACCTGAAGCTCACAGCACTTTAAAGATCTCTGGAGGATATGGTCAGGGTGCCATTTTAAATTTGGACACAGAAAATAGGACAAGGAATTGTGGTAATTTCCCATTGCTTTGAAAATCAGACTGTTGTGGTTGTGTATGAAATGGGAATATCCCCAGAGGCTCATGTGCTTAAACACTTGGTCCTGGGTTCTTGGCATGGTTACAGAAGTTTCTGAAACCTTTAATGAGCAGAGCCCCACTGAAGGAAGTGGGTACCCTAGGAATAGGCCTTGAGGTTTTGCCACCTAGCTTTACTTCCTGTCTGTTCCTACTTCCTGCTCCTATGCCTTCCCAGACACTAGGGCCCTTGTCCCCTTCCTATATGATGAGGTAAAGTATATCATTCTCTTCTCTCCTGTTTCTTACTTAATCACAGCAATGAGGAAAGTAATACCAATGAATACGTAGGTAGGTAGGTATGTAGATAGATAGATAGATAGATAGATAGATAGATAGATAGATAGATAGATATAGATAGATAGATACATAGCCAGACAGACAGACAGACAGACAGACAGACAGACATGCTGCATTTGATGTGATCTCTAAGCAGTCTCTGGCATGTTAGGAAATGCCTAAAATGGCCAGATTAGTAATTTGCAAGCTGCTGGCAAGTTTGAGGACACCCTCCATTTCTTTACACCATTCAAAAGCATACAGAGATTTCCAGATAGAGGAATGCCTGTGCTGTACACAGCCGTAAACATGGAAAATGTTTATAGAAAATTCTGTTATTTGCATACATTATTTTTATTTTTACTAAGTGTGTGTCAGTCTGCCTGTGTATTTGTGTATATCTGAATGTATATCTGTGGTTACTTGTGTCTCTGTGTGTCAGTATGTATGTGTGTGCCTGTGTGTATTTGTGTATGTTCACCTGCCTGTGTTTATTTGTATATCAGTATGCATGCCTGTGTTTATGTATGTGTGTGTCCGTATGTTATTTGTGTTTATGTCTATATATGTTGTGTTTCTTGTGTATCTGTGCCTGTACCTGTGTTTATCTATCAGTATGTATGTTTGTATCTGTGTCCATGTCTATTTATGTCTGTGTGTATATTTATGTGTGTTTGTGTTGGTGTTTGTGATAGTTTGAATATGTTTGGCCCAGAGAGTGGTACTACTAGGAGGTGTGGTCTTGTTGGAGTAGGTGTGGTCTTGTTGGAAGAAGTGTGTCATTGTGAGTGTGGTCTTTAAGACCCTCATGTTAGCTCTCTGGAAGCCAGACTTCTGTTTGCCTTTGGAGCAAGACGTAGAACACTCAGATTCTCTGTCACAAAGACTGCCTGAAAGCTGACAGGCTTCCACCTTGAAGATAATGGACAGAAACTCTGAAGCTATAAGCTAGCCCCAATTAAATGTTTTCCTTATAAAAGTTGCCTTGGTCATGAGGTCTCTTTAGAGTAGTAAAACCCCTTCTAAGACAGCGTTTTTATGCCTATCAGTGTCTCTGTGTGTATCTGTGTATCTGTGACAATATCTAAAGATTCCTTTTTCTATATTCCTCCTACGTGGTTCTGGTATTTAATTACTCCAAGCACTTGGGACTTAGAATAAAGGAATTTCTGCAATAAAAAGGCAGCTACAGGAGCTGGGGAGATGGCTCAGTGGTGCCAAGCACTGGTTGCTCTTTCAGAGGACTTAGGTTCAATTCCTAGCACCTACATGACAACTCACAGCTGTCTGTAATTCCAGTTCTAGGTGATCTGACACATTCATACATACACACATGCAGACAAAACATCAATGCACATGAAGATACATACTTTAAAAGCAGCTAGTTAATGCCTAATGTCAGCAGATATATAGAGAAGCTCTCTGGAGCTGTTTTTGCTGACATTCTGGGGACATATAAAACATTCTAATTCATTTGATATGTATATTTAAATTCATGTTAAAAACCAAAATGTTTTTGGTTTTTAACCAATTCACAAAGACATTCATCCATTGGAAGTTTAGAAAATTTAATGAGTTGTTCAATTACAAAAATCCAAATTCCTTAAAATAACATGTCTCCTAGAGCTGCCTTCTTTCTACCCTCTGTTCTCAAAAATGTAATTCCTCCTCTGGCCTCTGGTCCATGGCTTCTCCTTTACCTCTACCTCCTAACTTGGTGGTGTTCCAGAGTTGTTGATCAGGAGTGTAGACGCTATCACTGGTTTCCAGCTTAGACCCATCAAATGAGACCGTAGTTTCATTGGAGTCTTTAATGTGGATTCCATACTCATGTGAAGTCCTCACAACTTGGTAGAGTTTGTGGTATTGTAAGAAGAAATTGACTTTCCAGTCAAGGAATACAGCATACACTTTCTTGGGAATCATCCCTCCACTGCAACTGCACCTCTGTCCACACATTTATCTCCTAACAGCTTTGCACAGCCTGTGAGAATTATAGCAGTGAAGAGTTTCTGAATTCAAAGCATTTAAGGTAAATGTTCCACAAGTCACCAACCACTATTTTCATGTGAGATGATTGTAAATATAAAATTGAACCGTCTGATATTAAACTAGATGGTTATAGTTTCCATCAGAACTGTGGAAGTGCTTTTCAGATGTATTAATGTTAGATATAGTTTTTAAATAGAAATCTCAGTAGCTCAGTAGGTCCATGAAATCATGATGAGTGAAGGGCAGTTCTATGGACATAAGATCAACTTGAACAGGAAATTATAGAGCATTCACCATAGTTACTCATGTCATTGGAAGCATAACCTAAAATGTATGGTCTCTGTCTTCTATAAAATTTGTTACCTCCTCCTTTTTTTGGTCATTTTTTTATTACTGTTATAAAATACCTAAAGTGGCATAATGTTAAAACGAAAAGAAGTTTATTTACCTCACAGGTTGCTACCTCCTTCTTTTTTTTTTTTTTTTTTTTTTTTTTGCTACCTCCTTCTTAAAGACAATATGTATGTTTGAGTGTTTGTTGTTTGCTAATTTGGATTTTTATTTTTTATTTTTTTCATTAATTTGTTTATTCACTTTACATCCAGGAAGACCTCTTTCCCCAAGTCTCTCTTACATTCAGCCCCTCCCACATCCTCCTTTTCACTGAGAAGCGAGAGATCCCTCTTGGGTTCCAACACACCTGTAGGATCATGAAAGGCAGCCTGGTTTCTGGTTGAGCACAGGCTGGAAAATCCGGTGAATGGGGATGATGTGAGGAAAGTGTTTCACATTTCTGTGGGACTTCACTTGGTGACTTACTGGGAACTTTAAGAAAGTTTTTCTCCATTGTACAGTGGAAGCAGCAAGAAATGCTTCACCAGAATTAATGTGAATAATGACCCATCATGCTGACAAGGACAATCAATGTATACATCTCGCACATGCTAAGTGTGCATTTTCATAATGTTCTGCTTCTTTAGGTATCTACACACGTTTATAGCCATATCTCCAGATTTTTAGCAATGTAGAAGGTATGTATATGGAACAATTCCTGCTATTTCTTCTGTTCTCTAGACCATGAGAAACTAGCAAAATGCACAGCAAAGTAAGAGGCATGGAGTGAGGGAGACACAAGCACTGTCCTGTGACTCTCTAACTTGTACATGATGAGCCCAAATGATGAAGGCCCTCTTCCTTGGCCTGTTTCCCATGCTCCTTTAACACTTTACAGCTCCTTGGTATTTCTGAGGTAGAACCAGTTTTCTTGGCTTTCAAACCATAGATTATTGAGTACTCCTTTTAAAATGTTCCGGGCAGTGTTCTAGGCCTGGACAGGCAGGCTGCCCAGTGCTCAGTGAGCCACCAAGCACTTTGCTGAGCTTCACAGATGGGGAGCTGCTGTAGGACCCTCTCACAAGGACTGGATAACAAGTTTACACTAGACACCTAGCCACAGGAGGGTCACAGGTGTCCTTACATGTTATTTCAAACACCTGTGCTACTCAGTCCTGAAACCACATTACTCCACATTTTGATGGCATCTTATACCTGCTGTCACCTCTGAGAACCCCAGTAGGGTGAGGGTAATAGCCTAAACTGGCCCCATTAGACTCCCACAGCTGTATCTTGAACTCCTGTTCTCCACTCTAGGTGGTGTCACAGCCTGTTCCTTTCACCGAAAGTGCAAGTATGTCACAGATACAATTGAGCCAGGTCACAGTGTCCTCAATATTCACCACACCATTCTGGAAACATACCAAGTATGTCTTCATGCTGAATTAGCTGCTGTCTTGAAGCCACCCTGTGTGCATTCCTTGCAGCCAAGGTGAAATTAGGGCAGTGCCTTGTGTAGCTGGAGATTAAGTGTAACTCTAGCTTCCAGAGTCTGGATGACAGGGAGAGAGCTCAGTTGTCCACAGAATGAGCTAACCCACTTTTAGTCCTGGTGGGGCAGGCACTGATGTCCCCTAGGGACAATGTATATAGACAAGACACCCTTACTTCTCATTGCCAGTTTTACTTTTTGCAGTGTGAGAAGGCCTTCCTCCTCAATTCTCTGAGCTGTGGCTGTCACCATGCTCACTCCCTTGATTCGCTTCCAGTCAGTAAAATGTGTACTTTCTGTGAGGTACTTCTGTCCCACTTGCTGGATGGAGGTTGCCAAGTCAGTGTCACCAAGCCTGCACATTGCTGACCCTTTCTTGTGCAGCTCTGCCATGTCTCCAATGAGGCTCAAGAAAATAGCCCTTCATTAAGGCAAGGCCTGGTTTGTACACTACTCAATAAAAACCATATTCCAGTTTGTCTCCCAGGCATCCTTGCCCTGACCTTGGGATTACTCACCTTTCACTGGGTTTCACTGGAAACCAGAACTGTAGCTGGCTCTGCTATGCTTTCCTCCTAGGATTGATCTCACATTGCCCAAGCTGACCTTGAAGTCCCTATGCAAGGAGGATGGCATGGAACTCCTGTTCTTCCTGCCTCCACAGATCAAATGCTGGGACCACAATCTAATCAGACCCACTTGATAAATGCTACTTCACAGAGAATTTGAATTACTGAGCCAGACATGGCTGTGTCTCCTGTAGTCCAGGCGAATAAGGGTAGAGGCAGGGAATTCATATCATATTGTAGGTCAACTTGCTCTATGTTGTGAGTTATAGATCAGCCAGGACTTATATATCCCGAGCCTTTCTTTCAAAGGGAATGCTACATACTATGTGGCTGTTTTCATTTTATTCTATAATTGCCTATATTCTTATTTTTTGTTTTAGTATTTTGTTGTATAATATCAAAAGATATGTGAAATATATTGTAGTCAATTTTATGCTTCTTTGCTACCAACTCTCTCATTTCAGCATGTCCTCCTTATTCTTAACATTATAATCTGTGCGACCCACTTAATTTAATAAATTACTTGCAGGATCTTGGATAGTACATTATTTACTAGATGCTGGGAAACTTATCTGTAACTACCCAGCTGGGAAAAAAAGACACACCCTCGACAATTTTGATCTACATTTTTCATTGAAATAAAACTACATTACTTTCCCCTCCTCCCTCCGACCTCTTCCTGCCGCCTTTTTCTAACCCCTCCCAAGTTCCCAAATTCTATGTTTTAGGCTTTTTACTTTGTTATTGGCTGTTTTCAGAAGTACAAATGATAAGATGTTCATTCTAACACCAGAGGGAGAATGCATCCCTGGACTCATCAAATGGACCACTGGTACCTTTTCTTTGCTCAGAAGCATGATTTTTGGGAGTGTTTTCAAATTATACTTGGAAAGATACTTGGAGAAACACCATCTGAGTCTAACCTTTGAACTGTTTACATTTCTATGTGTGTGTGTGTGTGTGTGTGTGTGTGTTTATGTGTGCGCACGCGCACGTGCACTGGAAATTAAACATGAAGCCACATGCATTCCCGGCAAGCATGCTGTCAATGAACTAGATTTCCAGCCCTTAAATTACATGGAAGAACTTTAAAGCATTTTTTTTGTGCTTGACTTGTTTTTTGTTGCTTTATTATCTGACTACAAAGGTAAGAGCCTAATTAACAACTTTGAACATCTGTAGAAGCATTTGTAGAAGCTACACTCTGTTACTACTGGACATATTATCACAAGGAATCAGTGTTCTCTGCTTGCTTCCACTGACAGGACCTTGAAGTTCTAAGCGCGTAGAGAGAAACAGTAACCATGACATCATACATTGCCATGTGATTTATCCAGAACTGCAGAATCTTTGGTTTAGACACAGAACAAGAGGAATGAATATACAGTGCCATGTGACATGTCTAGTGACAGGTCTTTCTCTAGTTCCTGCATCTGTCTCTTACAGTGATGATTGAGAGAGAAATGTCTCCAGCAGCTCAGACATTTGAACACATGGTGCCCAGGTGCAATGCTGTTTGGGAGGTTTGGAATCTTTGGCATATAGAACCTTGCTGGAGGACATCAGTGAGGGTGGTCTTTGATAGTTTATAGCCTTGTCCCACTTTCATATTGTTCTCTCTTCTTTCCACATATGGTTAAATATATGCTTTATTAACTTCATGATGCAGCCATGCCTCCTTCACCATTATGGCTCACACTCTGGAAACATAAAGCACAGGTCACTTTAGTCAAGATGATATGTCACAGCAACACAAAGTAACTAGCACACCCATCTACACTATTTTTTACTTAAAATGCACAATACTGCGTATATTTGAAGGCTCATAAAACTCAAACCAGTGTTGACATTTCATAAATGCAGCTTCTGTTCCAGAACTAGAAGACACTGTCTCCCAGCAGACTTCCTAGTCATCTGGCTCTTACACTGATTTCATTCCTTCTTCCATGGCATTCCCTGAGCCTTAGGTGTAGGGGTTGTGTTAGAGATGTACCGTTTGGGATGGCATACCTCAGTTGCTTATTCTCTGCAGTTTGGTGAATTATAAACTCCAATAATAGTCTCCATGTGCTACAAAAGAAGCTTCTTTGATGAGGGCTGAGAGCTACACACACCTATGGATATATAAAGACAAGAACATAGAATGTAGTTAGACATTATACTGATGTACCAAATGGGCAATAACAGGTTTTACTCTCCAGTCTATGACTCTCCAAGCAGTAGTAGTTGGCTAAGTTTGCAGTGCTCTATATGAACTTCCTTCTATTAGTGGGCCCTAAGTACAATTAAACAACTATTGGTCAACCTCAAGGTAAAAAATAACACCATTGCACCCCTGTGTTGTCTTGCCAGTCTGGTCATTGTTGATGTTCATGGAATTTACAGCTGGTTAGGACCATTGATTTCTTTTTTTCTCTTACCAGCTTACTTATTAGCTCCTTCCAATACCATGAGAGCTTGTCTCCGAGGAGAAGGTGTCCAGATCAATTCTAGTCTGAGTCCTCATAGTCCTCTGTCTAAACTGTATGGTGCCTTCAGCAAGAGGATCTATCCTTCATGTTCTGATAGATAACCAAGGGCAATGGTGATAGCATAAATTGTTTAGGGAGTCTCTCAGCTCCCTCCTCTGACCAACAGGACAAAGTGAGGTTTCCCATGGCACTCTGATTTGCATTAGTCTGTGACTATTAGTGGAATCATTATCACCACATGTAGCATAAATCAATTTAAACTCCATATACAAACATATATAGTAGATTTACCTTTCTGTAATAATAAACAATATTTCCTTATGGTAGTTTCAAGCATCTTTAATTCTGTGTATCTGTCCTTCCTTCCTCTCCCTTTGTATTAGCTTTCCTCTGCCCTCCCCAGTTAGAGCCTCTTCCCTTTTCCCCATTTCCCTCTTCATAGGACCTGCATCCTACTAACTCCCTCTAGAGCTCCCTTCTCCACAAAATGCCTTCTAATTTCTTGGCTTCTTCCTTTGCTCCAGGTTATAGGGTCACATTTCTAGAAGCACAAATAAGGAAGAAATGTGGCACTTTCCCCTCTGGGTCTGGGTTACCACACTCAGTATAATTTGTTAGACAAGTTTAACCATACAAATTTCAAGTGAGAGTTTTACCTTTGATAGAACTGTAGTACATTTTCCAGACTCTCATTAAACAGGCAGGAGGAGCAAATGGATTTTATGTGGCATGCAGCCATCCATAAATTTAATTCCAACACAAAGGGAAGAAAATGTTAAAGGCCAGTTATCAGAATGAAATCTATATACATAAAAATTAACTGTCTATCTAAGTGTTCATTATCATATATTCTAATTTTTTCAAAATAAAACAAAGAACTACATGGTTCTGATATATAAAACCATGCACATCTAAAAATTTAACTATAATGTAAAAAACTGAGTTTAAAATTAGCAAGACATAGGTTAGAGAGAAATTCAACTGTTAAGATCAGTGGCTCTTCTTCCAGTGGTCCTGGCTCAATTGCAGAACATATCATGGCTTCTAACAGCCATCTATAACTCCAGTCCGAGATGATCCAAAGCCCTCTTCTCACCTCCACAGTACCAGGCTGGTACAGGTTATATAGTCAAAGATGCAGACAAAATAACCACATGTACAAATGAAACAAAATTTAAAAAAATCAAAATTAGTGAAGCATCTGTAATAACAATAATTTTAAGGCTGTTCTTTCATTTAAGGAAACAGACATTTTACATGCTGACTATTATGAAGAAAGATCCAAAGCAATAAGAAATACAATTTTATTGTCGCTGTCTTTACAGTTATAGGAATTGCCTGAAAGAAATTAAAAATGAAGTCAAAAGACTAATGCATCATAATTAAAACACATGGATGAATTCAGTGTTAAGACGAGGCCTGCAGTATTGTCAGACCTCATCCCAAATATGACTATCCTACTTTACTGTGACTACAGAAGGATGTTAATGTTAATGCATCATTCTTATGATTTGTATTTCTTGCATGTATGGTCATATTTCTAGCACTCTTTCTTATTTCTACTGGTTAACTATTCAGCTATTAAAATGAGAACATTATGAATTTTTCAGGCAAATGGATGGAACTAGAAAATATCATCCTGAGTGAGGTAACCCAGACCCAAAAGGACATGCATGGTATGTACTCACGAATAAGTGGGTTTTAGCCAAAAAGGTCAGAACACCCATGATACCATTTATAGAACCTAGGAAGTAAAACAAGAGGGAAGGCCCAAGTGTGGGTACCTGAAATCCATATAGAAGTGGAACAAATTAATCATGGGAGGCAGATGGAAGTAGGAGACTCTGTGAGATGAGGAGGGGAGAGGTGAAAAGAGGGGAAGGATCAGGTATGGAGAAAGACAGGAGGGACACACAGAAGGCCAAGAAAATGAATAGAAATATGCAGCAGTGGCAGTTAGGTGTCAGGGAGAACCTCTAGAAAGTCTCAGATACCTGAGATGTGAGAGGCTATCAGGACTCAATGGGGATGACATTTAGCCAAAATGGCTAACAGTGTGAAAATGGAAGCAGAAGTGATCACCTTCAGTAGATAGACATGGCCCCCAATTGAGGTTGAGGGCCACCTACCCATCTTCAAAAATTTTAAACCAGATTTGTTCCTGTCTAAAGGAAATATAGGTATAAAAATAGTGCAAAGACCGAGAAAGGCCACCCACTGACTGACCCAACTTGGGATCCATCCCATGCATGCACACCAAACCCTGACACTATTACTAATGCCATACTGTGCTTGCAGAGAGGAGGCTGACATGGCTGTCCTCAGAGTCTCTACAAGCAACTGACTGGGACAAATGAAGATTCTTACAGCCAAACATTGGATTAAGGTCAGGGACCAATATGAAAGAGTTAGAGGAAGGACTGAAGGAGGTGAAGGGGATTGTTTCCTGTAGACAGGAACAATTCTGGGTTAAAAATTTTGAAATGGGTGGGTGGCCCCATTCCTCAACTGGGAGCCATGTCTAACTACTGGAGGTGGTCTCTTCAGATTCTAACTCCTCTCTGTTGGGTATTTTGACTAATGTCATCCCCAATGGTTCCTGGGAGCATCTCGATTCCCTGGTGTCTGGGACTTTCTAGTGCTACCCCTGTTTCCCACTCCCCATTGCTAAATATTTCTATTTCTTCTCCTAGCCCTCTAAATTTCCCTACTTTCTCTTCCCATACCAAATTCTGCTCAATTTATTCCCTTTCCCTCCACTCTACCTGCCAGGTTTCTCCCTTCATCTGCCTTTGTGATTATTTTGTTCCCTCTTCTAAGCAGGATTGAAGCATCCACACTTTGGCTTTCCTTCTTGTGAAGTTTCATCTATGAGATGTATCATGGGTGTTTGGAGTTTGAGGGCCAATATCCACTTATTAGTGAGTACATACCATGTGTGTCCTTTTGGGACTGGGTTACCTCACTCAGGATGGTATTTTCTAATGCCATCCATTTGCTTGCAAAATTTATGATGTCATTGTTTTTATAGGTATATAGTATTCCATTATATAAATGTACCATATTTTCTGTATCCATTCTTCCATTGAGGGACATCTGGGTTGTTTCCAGTGTCTGGCTATTATAGATAAGTCTTGTATGAACATACTGGAGCATGTGTCCTTGTTATATGTTGGAGCTGTTTTTGTCTATGTCCACTAGTGTTATAGCCAGGCCTTCAGGTAGAACTATTTCCAATTTTCTGAGGAATGGCCAATTGATTTCCAAAGTGATTGTATGAGCTTGCAATCCCACCAGCAATGGAGTGTTCCTCTTTCTCCACATCCTTGCCAGTATCTGCTGTCACCTGAGTTGGTGATCCTAGCCATTCTGACTGGTGTGAGCTAAAGTCTCAGGGTCATTTTGATTTGCATTTCCCTGATGTCTAAGGATGGTGATCATTTTTAGGTGCTTCTTGGCCATTCATGGTTCCTCAGTTGAGAATTCTCTGTTTAGCTCTGTACCCATTCTTTTTTGATAACATTTGGTTGAAAGTCCATTTTATTGGAGAATAGAATCACTACTCCAACTTGGTTCTTGGGACTACTTGCTTGGAAAAATTTTTCCAGTCTTTTATTTTGAGGTAGTAACTGACTGTGTCACTGAGGTGTTTTTCCTGTAAGCAGCAAAATTAAGGGTCCTGTTTACATATCCAGTCTGTTAGCCTATATCTTTTTATTGAGGAACTGAGTCAATTGGTATTGAGAGATATTAGGGATCAATGATTGTTGTTTCCTGTTACTTTTGCTATTATAGATGGAATTATGTTTGTGTGTTTCTCTTCTTTTGGGTATTATGGGAAAAGCAAATTCTTGCTTTTTCTTGGGTATAGTTTCCCTCCTTGTGTTAAAGTTTTCCTCCTATTATCCTCTATAGGGCGGGATTAGTGGAAAAATAGTTTAAATTTGGTTGTGTCATAGATATCTTGGTTTCTCTATCTATGATGATTGAGAGTTTTGCTGTGTATAGTAGCCTAGGCTGTCATTTGTGTTTTCTTAGGGTCAGCATGCCATCTCACCAAGATCTTCTGGCTTTTAGAGTCTCCACTGAGAATCTGGTGTAATTCTGATAGGTCTTCCTTTATATGCTTGGCTTTTTCCCTTACAGCTTTTAATAGTATTTCTTTGTTCTGTCTTTTTAGTGTTTTGAATATTATGTGATGAGAGGATTTTCTTTTGTGGTCCAATCTAGTTGGTGTTCTATAGGCTTATTGTACATTTATTGCCATCTCTTTCTTTAGGTTAGGGAAGTTTTCTTCTGTGACTTTGTTGTAGATGTTTACTGGTCCTTCGAATTTGGAATCTTCACTCTCTTGTATGCCTATTATTCTTAGGTTTATTCTTTTCATTATGTTCTGAATTTCCTGGATGTTTTGAGTTAAGGGCTTTTTGCACTTTCTATTGTCTTTGACTGTTCTGTCAATATCTTCTATGTCTTACATTCTTCTATCTCTTGTATTCTGTTGATAATGCTTTTACATCTGTAACTCCTGATCTCTTTTCTAGGTTTTCCTTTTCCAGGGTTGTCTCCCCTGTGATTTCTTTATTGTTTGTATTTCCATTTTTAGATCCTGGATGATTTTGTTCAATTCCTTCACCTCTTTGACTGTGTTTTCCTGTATTTCTCTTAAGGGATTTATGTGTTTCTACTTTAAGGGCTCTACCTGTTTACCTGTGTTTTCCTGTATTTCTTTAAGGGAATTATTTATGTTCTCTCCTTAAGGTCCTCTATCATCTTCATGAGATGGGATTTTAGGTCAGAATCTTACCTTCCATGTGTGTTAGGATATCCAGGGCTTGCTGTGGTGGGAGAACTGATGGTGCCAAGTCACACTGGTTTCTGTTCTTATGTACTTGCACTTGCCTCTTGCCAACTGGTTTTCTCTGGTGTTAACTGGCCTTGCTGTCTCTGACTGGAGTCTGTTTCTCCTGTGAGCCTAATGGACCTTCTTGGATCACGCTGTCTCTGGGTGGGGCAGTAGGAGGGCTGAAACATGCAGTGTGCTTCCACATGTAGTTGTGGACCAAAAGGAAAGTGTGTCTCCAGCAGTATGGAGGTCCTGCAACCTTTAAACCCCTGGGCAGGGGATGAGGAGGGATCCCAGTTAAGCCAGGTATTGGGGCAGGGGGTTCTCACCTGAGACCCTGATTGTGTCAGAACTTCTGGGGGTCACACTGTCTCTGGGTGTACCCAGGGTAGGGAGGTTGCTCCTCAGTGTGGTTGCAGACAGGAAGTTAATTTTCCCTAACTTTAAAATAGGGTCTGTATTCTCATACATTTTATTAATAGTTCTATCATTTAAATTACATATAGTTTTACATAAAACTGTATGTAATTACATAAAGTTTTACAATTACATAAAGTTTTACAATTCTACTGTTTCACTGATCTATAAAAGAAAATGAAAAAGATCATTAAATTAAATCTGACGAATACCATAAGAACTTTATGGATTAGTTTTCAAAGTAAAAACAGGAAAAAAAAGAAGTAAGGTTTTCTTTCAAATCTATTTTATAAATTCACTAGAAATAAATTATTCTACCAAAATCATATAAATTTACATATATTTACTGTGTAAAATCTTTCCTTCAGTTTTTATCTGACATATACTGCACATTACTAAAACAAAAGGGTTTTAAAGAAATATAATCCCTACAGTCTGTTCTGTTTCTAATGCTTTCAGTTAACCTTTATAAACAGTATATGTCTATAAAATATTTTAATAACCTGTAGGAAGACAACAATTAATACCTAGGTACGCTGAATAGTCCTTTGTGCTTTTGACATTAATAAATTTTGTATATATGTGAAAGATATTCAATAAGTTATTTAGTTATCACTTTCCATTTTACTTCTTATTTCATATATGTTAAGGAAAAAACATAGTTGGAGATGGTGTTCAGTAGAAAATTCTCTTTCTTACACACACACACACACACACACACACACACACACACACACACACACACACAAAGAAATCTCATGACCCATGAGTTTGGAGACTGAGTCAGACACAATTCAATTTCAAAGATTGCAGCTATTAGTTTTAATGCACTAAATGCACTAATTTAAACCACTAATTTATGCTTCCTATTGATCTAGTTAAAGACTCCTCATGCCAAAGTGGAGGACCCCACACCAATACATGTATGTACCTACTGGACTGATATGGACAATGCTAAATAAACAAAAAATTGCCAAAGGAGGACATGAAATTGCAAGGCTGATATGATAGTAGGCATGGCAGGGGAAGTTGAAACAGAGAGTGTAAACTGATTACAACTAAGATACATTATATACATGTATCAAAATTTTATAGAGCAAAATGAACATTTTTAAAAAAATCTAAAAATTTGACACTTATTTTAAAAACTAGAAATAACAAAAGCCTCATTCCTGGCTGAAGTGTGGTCCAGTGTTGAGGATTGGCTACTAGGGAGGATAATCAGGGTTTTGAGGGTGTAGCCATGAGTAAGATGACCTCATATGCTCTAGTAGATGGCCACACACAAAAGTATATAGGCAGCACAAGTTAAATTATATAGATTATTCTTTAAAGCTGGGTGAGAGTCATTAGTAAAAGTAGATCTGAGGAGAGTAGGGTGAATGCAACCAAAATACTTTGTTCTCATGTGTAAATCATCAATGAACTAGCAAAAGATCTTATAAAAGAAAAAATAATAATAAAAAGAAAATAGTACTGGGAATACAACTCAGTAGTACAGTGCTTGCCTAGCATGTGTGAGAACACAAGAATGAGGCCAGAGGTAAGTAAGGGTTGTGAAAGATTCTTTACTTTAAATCATTTCTGTACTGAAGAACTTAGTAAAATATTAGGCATTTAGAAGTATTTCATTGGGGATGTTGACTGAAGCATTAATGATGCCCCAAAAAATTTAAATACAAAATGAGATTTCTATGAATTTGAAGAATATGCATTTATTTATGAAAATATTTATGGTTAATTTGTGTCATTTGTATAATCTTCTCAATTTGCATGAGTCAGAAATTCTCTTCCCTACAAAACTCTAAAAGTAACTCTTCAGTCTCCCTACACATCTGTAGCATGATGGAAACATATAAAACATTTCTTTAATGCCAAGATACCCTACCTCAAGTGATACAGTTCTTACCGTATTGCTCCTTAAATCTCTAGGTGAGGTTTCCTGTCTTCTCCTTCTGACAACTCCCTGTACCTTTTTTTTTTTTATATGTAAGTAATTCCAGGTAATATTCTGCTTATGTTGACAAGTCTTTCATGCACATAAGTTGAATGGAAAACCACCAGTAGGTTACAAGAACCTGATGTGGAGTAACCAGAAAAAAATACAAGAGTTATTTCAGTATAATAAAACAATGTCCACTTTGATGCACACTCATATGCTTAGTACATGTGTAATGAGTAACTTCAAACTAAAATACATTATAATAAACTTTTAGTATAAAAATGAAGATATATTAACTGGGCAGTGGTGGAGCATGCCTTTAATCCCAGCACTTGGGAGGCAGAGGCAGGCAGATTTCTGAGTTCGAGGCCAGCCTGGTCTACAGAGTGAGTTCCAGGACAGCCAGGGATACACAGAGAAACCCTGTCTCGAAAAACAAAAACAAACAAACAAAAAAAAACAAAACAAAAAAAAAAGAAAAGAAAATATATCTGTTTTGAGTCAGCTTAAAGTCTAAGAGACAGGGAAGTACAACAAGTATAGACAATGTAACTTCACATAAATGTTGAGATGATACATAGTTACGCTATCAAATCTGTTGGTCCAGGAAGATGTCCCAGATGAAGACATAGTATACTGAGAAGGAAACATGATGAGGAAGAGCTTGAACAGAGGATGAAAGGCAGTCCCTCTACAGTGTGTGGTGAGGCTCTGTTGGCGTCTGTCACCAGCCAAGGCAAAAGAACATACAAAGTGCAGCCAAGACCTATCTGGATGGATTAGACAAAAGAGGCACTAGTGCAAGAACAACCCCTAAACTTCTTCAGAAAATATCATCCTGAGTGAGGTAATCCAATCACAAAAGAACACACATGGTATTTACTCACTGATAAGCGGAGATTAGCCCAAAAATCTGAAACAACAAAGATCCAACTACCAGACGACATGAAGCTCATGAAGAAGAAAGAACAAGTAAGGATGCCTAGGTCTTTCTTAGAAGGAGTAACTAAATACCCAAGGGAGCAAATATGGAGTCAAAGTGTGGGACAGAATCTGAAGGGGGGGGTGTAGGGAGACCATTCCATCTGGGTATTCATTCCATGGGCAGTCTCCAAAAATAGACGCTGACAGGGATGTCAGGATGGGAAAGCTGACAGCAGCCAGATAAGGCTATCTCCTTAGAGGTCCCCCAGAGTCGGACATACCCAGAGACAGATACCCACAGCTATCCATTAATCTGATCAAAGGTTCAAAATGGAGGAGTTAGACAGTAAATAGAAGGAACCTTAAGGGCTGGTGGCCCCCGTGAGGAAAGCAACAATACCAACCAGCCAGAGCTCCCCAGGGTCTAAACCACCAGCTTAGGAACACATATGGAGAGACACATGACTCCAGCTGTATATGTAGGGGAGGATGGCCTTGTCAGGCATAGGTGGGAGACAAGATCATTGGTAACCTGAAGGCTGAGCACAGAGGGGCGGGAATCTGAGGGTGGGGAGGGGGGCTGGGTGTAGGTGGGTAAACACCTTCATAGAGGCAGGAAGAAGGGGGATGGGATAAGGGGTTCCCGGGTGGTGGGGGAAATATGGTAAGGGGATAAAATTTGAAATGTAAATATTATATCCAATAAAAGACGGGAAAAATAGAAAAGTGGTTAGAACCAACATTCTTAATAAAATGTCAGCCCTCTTTAAAAAAAAAAAACTATCTTGATACTAAAAGTTGTTTTGAGAATTGTATATTGCAGAATGATCAGCCTTGGTGTATCTACTCAACAAGCAAGCTGGGCAGACCTGCTCAAACCTCTGAGGTCCGGGAATTCCATCTGGAGGCAGCGAAGACACAGCATCAGAGGATTGTCAACTTGCTCTCCCCCCCCCCACTCCTCTTCTAATATCTCAATGCCCATAATCAGCTTGAAGAAACTAATGATGAGTCAGTGCCCCTATTCCCTGGGCATCGGGACTAACGTGGTAAATGTTGGGCTGTCTCTCTAGGGAAAAGTAGTGGTTTTGTTGGAATAGAGAGGATTAGCTAGGGTTTACAGCATAGCCATAACCTATTAGTAGAAATCTGTATAATTAATATCAAGATGAAGATATAAATTCTTAAATGGCACCAATTTACTTTGTTTACAAATTTTAAGATTTTCACTGGCATGAGCTTCTTAGTGATATAAGAGTGAGATGAATATTGTTACTCCCATAGGCATTGTACCAGTATAACACAGTTAGGAATACAAAGCTTAGACCCAGTCCTTCTTTAACTTTTTTAACTGATTTGAGATGGTCAGCCTGTGAGTTAAGGGACTATAGCAAATTCATGGCTTGGAGTTTATTATAAGGGTGTTCTCTATGTTTTATTTAGAAATAGCTGAGTGGAGTTAACAGGTAACAGTCCAGATTACCTTACATGGATAGCTGGTTTTCAAAACATCAGAAATCCTTAGAATTGACATGACAAACATTTCAGTATTAATGTTCATTTTCATTAGAGACCTGTCTGCTCTGGACAGCTTCCTATATTGAACTCTAAGAAGAAATTGTGCATCCTTGGAGTTACTCCAGTTGTGGTGAGACAGCCACTAGGCAAGAATTGCCACTTTCCTTCTACAGACAAATTACTGTCCAGAAAAGGACACACTTGCAGAATAGTCGACTGATTATATCTGCCTAGACAGAGTAATCAGCCCTTAATAATTCTGCAGCACTAAGGTCTGTCAGATGATCCTGGGCCAGAAGGCAGAAGAACAGATGCTCCAACGTTTTGAAGTAGAGCGAGTGTCCAGGTGTTCAGAGGTCTCTATAAATTGGCTAAGTTTTAGAAACTATGATTTGTGCTTCCCACAATTATAGTTAACTCAGTCATTCTGGATTTCTGATGGGGTTGAAAATGTATAGCTATTGACCTTAAGAGAAAAGACTTGAGTGGATGGTCATCAGCTGACATTCATCCTAAAGCCAGGTTCAGAACTACATGTTTTAGTTAGAATAGATGACAGAGGAGCTGGTTAGTCAACAAAAGGATGGACTGGGTATTAGGACTATCCTGTACCTCACTGGTACAAATTGGCATAATTATGTTCTAATTGTATTTTGAGAGAAAAGTTTCATTTTAACAGGAAGGGTGATGTGTAGGAGGAGCTACTGAGAGGAAGAAAAGGAGTAAGAAGAGGAGAAGAAGAAAGAGAGGAGAAGCTAGGTGAAGAAAGAGATAAAGAGGGGGGAGACAGGGAGGCAGAGGTTCAAGTATCTCCACCAGTCAAAGATAGTTGTTATATCTAGGTTGGTCAGTGGGTTACACCTCTGATTGAACAATTCCAAACTTATAAAGCCTATGATTAACATTATTTTTAAAAAAATGTATAAATGCAAAAAGGAAAAGGGGGTATGGGATAGAGGTTTCCTAAGGGGGGTTGGTGGGGGGAATTGGGAAAGGGGATTCCATCTGAAGTGTAAATAAAATATCTAATAAAAAAAATGAAAAAGAAAGAAAAAAAGATCTATGAAAATTATATATCTATAAATATTCTAACTCTAAATATGTTATAAAAGTAATAAAATCATATTTAAATTAAAAAAAAAAAAGAACCTGCTTCACATTTAAATGTATCAGATCATACTTTATCATTCACCAGCACGGCTTTAGGTAAAGTAAAAAACTGTCAAAGTAAAAAACAGACTGCAGATTACATCAAGATAACTCTTAAGGTCACAGTCAGAGTTAATTCATGCAGTAGCAGAGGAGAGGTGCTAGAACTGCCTGGGATTATTTGTACTTGCCACTTACATAATTGAACCTGTCAACGTGTCTATGTAAGTGAATATTGACAGGAAAAATATAAAAAGAGAACTGCATTAATTAGAAAGCTATATCTAGCTTTATTTTATTTTAAGGAAATATTGAGAGAAGAAAGCAAAAGAAAAAATGTTACCTGTTCTCCAGATTTTTGTTGAGGGAAGTTATTTTACGAAATTATGTCGACTTGACAGTTACTTCCTATTGATTTCATGAAGATCTTTGCACTAAATATTTGGGTTACCATCAAATTTATCAATATTCTATTTTCTGGGACTCAGTTTGACTTACTTTTTTATTTCTTTTAGTGATGCTGTAACCTTCCGTTGGTCATGGTAGCATTGCTGGTATACTCCCAGCTTGAACCTGACAAAATCTTCATGAGCCTTAGCTCTAATGAGCTTATATTTCATGTCTTTGATTCTGCATTTTAATTCTCGTCTTTTCGAGTGAAGATGATTCTCTTTCCTCTGCTCTGATTGCTCACGATCTTCAAAACGTGTCTAAAAAGAATCACATGCTACATGGTAAAACTTAGGCTGGTAAGATGGGTAAAGGCACCTGATGCCAATCCTAGTGGCCTGAGCTTGAACCTTGGGATCAATATGGTAGAAGGACATAACCAACTCTATCTGCTTGTTGCCTGACCTCCACATAACATGTGATTACAGAAAAACACAACAGTGTATTCAGAGTAGAAGCAGTAGCTCAGCAACAAACAATACTTGCTGCTATTTTAAAAGATCCAAGTTTGATTCTCAGCATGATGGCTCAACTCCAGTTCAAAGGGATCTTATTTCTTCCTCTTCTGGCTTCACAAGATACAAGACACCCAGGTGACAAACAGTCATATAATGACAAAAATTTCATACACATTAAAAAAGTTTAAATTTTAAAAGAATTACTATTTCCAATAATTATCATATAAATTTATCCTTAATTGAATGGGTGAAACAGATAATTTTAAGTGTTTACAAATGGAGCTGGACTTGCAATATTTATCTCTCCCTTTCAGCATTTCATCTTCCTTCGCTTCTAAACCTCTACCTACAGTCATGGATCAGCACCACACTCCCCACCCCATAGCTTTGCCTGCCTTTGTGGAGGCTTGCTTAAATCTGAGAAAGCCAGTCTCAGAGTCCCACAGACTACCAGGCCAGCCAATACCAGAGATGGCCAAGATGACTAAAGGTACATATAAGAACACAATAAGCAGAAGCCAGTGCAATATGGCATCTTTACAACCCAGCTCTCCCAAAGGGATACACCAAGCTCTGGATATCCTAACATACCTGAAGAAAAGACTATGACCCTAAATCTCATCTTCTGAAGATGATTGAGGCCTTGAAATGGAGATTTAAATAAGTCCCTTATAGAAATATAGAAAAATTCTATCCAATAGGTAGAAGCCATTAAGAGGAAATGAATAGATCCCTTTAAAAAGTAGAGAGAAATAAAATCAAACAAGTGAAAGAAATGAATCATACAGTTCAAGACCTAAGATGGAAATCAAAGCAATAAAAAAACACAAATGGAGACAAGTCTGGAGATGCAAAACCTAGGAAAGAGAACAGGAGCTACATACTCAAGCATCACCAACAGAATACAAGAGATGCAAGAGAAATCTCAGGCATAGAAGATACAACAGAAGAAATTAATGCACCAATCAAAGAAAGGTTTTCACTCAAGACATCCAAGAAATGTAGGACACCATGAAAAGACTAAAACTAAGAATAATAGGAATAGTTAATGTTGATGGTTCCCAGAAGTAAATCCCAGAAAATATCTCCAACAAAAGTATAGAAAAGAAATTCCCTAGCTCCGCTATCCCCCCCCCCCCAATGAGATGGCTATAAATGAAAAAGAAGCTTACAGGCAACCATATTCATGAAAGAAACATTACTAAAGCTCAAATCACACATGAAACCCTACACCATGAAAGTGGGGGGCTGCAACCCACCACTCTCACAGATGAACAGGTCATCAAAAGTAGACTAACTGAGAAACAATGAAATTAACAGATGTTATGGATCAAATCGGCATAATAGACATCTATAGTACCTTTCACCAAAACACTGCTTCTCACCACCACATAGAACCTTCTCTAAAACTGACCAAATAATTGGACACACACAAAAAAATCTGAACAGATCTAAAAAGATTGCATCTTATCAGATCCCCATGGAATAAGCCTGGACTTCAAAAAGAAGAGAAACAGCAGAAAGCCCACATACTCATGGAAACTGTACAACTCTCTACTCAATGATAATTGCTCAGGAAAGAAATAAATTAAAGACTTCCAAGAATTCAGTAACTATGAAGGCATAACATACCCAAACTTATGGGACACAATGAAAGCAGTGCCAAGAGAAAAGCTCATAGCACTAAATGCTTTTATAAAGAAATGGAGGCATACTAGCAACTTAACAACATACCTGAAAGCTCTAGAACAAAAACAAGCAAATATAACCAAGAGGAGTAGATATCAAAAAATAGTTGAACTTGGGCTGAAATCAGTTGATTTGAAACAAAGTGAATAATACAAAGAATCAATAAATCAAGGCATGTTTCATGGAGAAAAACCCACAATATAGACAAACCTTTAGCAAAACTAGTATAAAGGCAGAGAGACAGTACACAAATGAACAAAATCAGACATGAAAAGGGAGATGTAGCAACAGAAACTGAGGAAATTTTCCTGTCTGTGCCTGAGCCTGGGGCAGTCCTAAGGCTTCAGGTCTGTATTCAACCCCCACAAACCCAGAGGAGGCTGGACTCCCAGGAGCTCTAACACATAGGAACAAAGGATAATTAGATCACAGGATCTCAGGAGCTTAGGCACACCAGGGTTTCAGGAGCCCAGAAGCAGCCTGATTTCCAGGATCTATCACAACCAGGGTCTCAGGATCACAGGATCACAGAGACAGCTGGACTCTGAGGAGTTCTAACACAGCCAATAGAACAGGACAGACAGCTTCTAGTCAGAGATAGTGAGTGAAGATAGCACTAAAAAATAACCAGATGTTGAGAACGGCACTACCTCATGTTTGGGGCCAAAAATGTCACGGACCGCACTGTCAGTGTTGGAACCCACACTGCCAAAAGCCTTGAGGGCTAAACTTTTAGAGCCTGCACTGCCCCAAGCTGCTCTAGTCTGCAGGTTGGGGTTCAGCAAGAGAGAGAGAGAGTGAGGATGGACGCAAAGAATGGAGACCAGACAGAGTGTGATTCTACAAAGCCTATACTCAACAAAACTGGAAAATCTGGATGAAATGGACAATTTTCTAGACAGATGCCAGGTTCCAAAGATAAATCAGGATCAGATAAACCATCTAAATAATCCTATAACCCCTAAAGGAATAGCAGCAGTCATTAAAAGTTTCCCAAACAAAAAAAGCCCAGGACCAGATGGTTTTAGTGCAGAATTCTATCAGACCTTCCAAGAAGACTTAATACCAATTCTCTATTTCAGAAAATAGAAACAGAAGGAACACTACCCATTTCATTTTATGAAGCCACAATTACGCTCATTCCAAACCACACAAAGGCGCAACAATGAAAGAGAATGTCAGACCAATCTTCCTTATGAATATCTATGCAAAAGTACTCAATAAAATTCTAGCAAATCGAATCCAAAAACACATCAAAACAATCATCCACCATGATCAGGTAGGCTTTATTCCAGGAATACAGGGATAGTTCAATATTTAGAAATCCATCAATGCAATCCACTATATAAAAAAATTCAAAAGAAAATAAACACATGATCATCTCACTAGATGCTAAAAAGGCATTTGACAAAATTCAAACACTCCTTCATGGTAACAATTTTGAAAGAACTGGAATCCAAGGCCATACCTAAATATAATAAAAGCAATATACAGCAAACCAGTAGCCAACATGAAAATAAATGGAGAGAAACTTGAAGCAGTTGCACTAAAAAGAGAGGCTAGACACAGCTGCCCACCCTCCCCCTGTCTATTCAATATAGTACTCAAAGTACTAGCCACAGCAATTAGACATCAAAAGGACACCAAAGGGATAGAAATTCAAAAGGAAGGAGTCAAAATATCACTTTTGCAGATATGATAGTATATTTAAGTGACTCCAAAACTTCTACCAGAGAACTTCTAAACCTGATAAATAACTTCAGCCAAGTTGCTGGATTAAAATTAATTCAAATAAATCAGTAGCCTTCCTCTACTTAAAGGATAAGCAGGCTGAAAAAGAAATTAGGGAAATGACACCCTTCACCATAGTCACAAATAATATAAAATACCATGGTGTGAATCTAACTAAGCAAGTGACAGATCCGTATGATAAGAACTTCAAGTCCCTGAAGAAAGAAATCAAAGAAGGCCTCAGAAGATGAAAAGATCTCCCATGATCATGGATTGGCAGGATTAATATAGTCAAAATGGCCATCTTGCCAAGAGCAATTTACTTATTTAATGCGTCCTCATCAAAATTCAACTCAATTCTTCACAGAGATAGAAAGAGAAAATTTCCAATTCATCTGGAGTAACAAAACAACCAGGATAGCAAAAACTCTTCTCAACAATAAAAGAACTTCTGGGGGGAATCACCATCCATGACCTCAAGCTGTACTACAGAGCAGTAGTGATAAAAACTGCATTTTATTGGTACAGAGATAGGCAAGAAGATCAATGGAATAGAATTGGAGAACCAGAAATGAGCCTGTTTACCTATGGTCACTTGATCTCTGACAAAGGAGCTAAAACCATCCAGTGGAAAAACAACATCATTTTCAACAGGCAGTGCTGAACTGAAGGTCAGCATGTAGAAAAATGCAAATCAATCCATTCTTATCTCCTTGTACAAAACTCAAGCCCAAGTGGATCAAGGACCTTCATGGAAAACTGGACACACTGAAACTAATAGAAGAGAAAGAGGGGAAGAGCCTCAAACACATGGGACCAGGGGCAAAGTTCCTGAACAGGACACCAATGGCTTATGCTCTATGACAAATGGGACTTCATAACTTGCAAAGCTTCTGTAAAGAAAGGAACACTGTCAATAAAACAAAATGGCCACCAACAAATTGGGAAAAGATCTTTACCAATCCTACATCTGATAGAGGGCTAATATCCAAAATTTACAATGAACTCAAGAAATTAGAATCCAGACAATCAAATAATTCTATTAAAAATGGGATACAAGGCTCATCAAAGAATTTTCAACTGAGAAATACTGAATGGCCAAGAGGCACCTAAAGAAATGTTCAACATCTTTAATCATCAGGGAAATGCAAATCAAAACAACCCTGATATTCCACCTTACACCAATCAGAATGGCTAAGATAAAAAAAAAAAAAAAACCTCAGTTGACAGCACATGCTGGCATGAATGTGGTGAGGTTGTAAATTTGTACAACAACTCTGAAAATCAGTCTGGAAGTCCCTCAGAAAATTACCTGTGGATCCAGTGATACCACTCCTGGGCATATACCCAAAAGATGCTCAACATATAACAAGGACACATGCTCCACTATGTTCATAGCGGCCTTGTTTATAATAGCCAGAAGCTAGAAAGAACCCAGATGTCCTTTAACAGAGAAATGGATACAGAACGTGTGTTACATTTACAAAATGAAGTACTACTCAGCAATTAAAAACAATGAATTCATGAAAATGGATGGAATTAGAAAATGTCATCCTGAGTGAGGTAACCCAATCACAAAAGAACACACATGGTATGCACTCATTGATAAGTGGATATTAACCCAAAATCTCACAATACCCAGGATATAACTCACAGACCACTTGAAGCCCAAGAAAAAAAAAGACCTAAGTGTGGGTGCTTTGGTCCTTCTTAGACAGGAGCAAATATGAGACAGTGTGTGTGGTGTGTGGCAGAAACTGAAGGAGAGACCATCCCCACCTAGAGATCCCTCCCACATGCATTTACCATATTCAAACACTGTTGTGGATGTCCAGAAGTGCATGCTGACAAGAGACTGATATACCTGTCTCGTGAGAGGCACTGCCAGAGCCAGACATATTCAGAAGCAGATGCTCACAGATAAGCATCAAACTGATCACAGGGTTCCCAGTGGAAGAGTTAGAGAGAAGACTGAAGGAGTTGAAGGGATTTGCAGACCCTTGAGGAGAGTGACAATAACAACCAACCAGAGCTCCCTGGGTCTAAACAGCTAGTCTGGGAACACACATGGAGGGACCCGTGTCTCTAGCTGTATTTGGAGAGGAGGATGGACTTGTTGTGCATCAGTGGGAGATGTTGGCCTTGGTCTCTTGAAAGCTGAATGCCCCAGTGAGGGGGAATTTGAAGGAAGGGAGGTAGGAGTGGGTAGATGGGTGAGGACACACCCTCATAGAAATAGGAGGAGGGAGAATGGGTTAAGGGGTTTCTGGGGGTGGGGAATGGGGAAAGGGGATAACATCTGAAATGTAGATAAATAAAATACTCAATAATTTAAAAAAGAAAAGAAAAACAAATAAATAAACAAAAACAGATAATGGAACTGACTATGGCAGCAAACATTTGAGATTTTTTTAGCAGCAATTTAACATTACCCATATTACAGGGATTCCTTATAATTGTCAAGGACAAAGACTGTGGAACGGACCCATGGAACTTTAAAACAGTATCTTCATAAAATAAAAAAGAGGAAGATATATCCGTGTAAACCACAAATTTATTTAAATCATGTTCTTTTTATTTTTTATTTTTATTTTTTAGAAACAAATTCAAATTCCAAGGAACTTTTTGCTGAATGTTTATAGTGCTCTACAGCTAGGAATTCTTATGCCTAGATGAAAGGGAAGGATCCACTTTCTGGCATAAGGCAAGATCCCAATCAGGTGTTTAATATGGGGAAGAGGGCATGTTTGTGTTTTTTTCTGCAGGGTGCTGAAGGAGCATGGCAGCTGTCAGAGTGATGGGTGAGACATGCTGATGGCAGGACAAAGAATGATGCTGACCTGTCAGCTTGCTGAGTGTGACAATGGTGACTTGGAATCTGTATTGGACATAAGTTCCCCACCCACCATTGCTTACCTATACCCCTGATGGGACAAGCTGCCTTGCCTCTTAGGCCTTCTGGAACAGAGAATCAAAAAGAGAAGTTATAATGCCTCTTGTATTGTTATTAAATGTGACCAGTTATTCAAGCTCAATCATGGACTGGTCTAGAAGTCAATCCAATATTGGAAATAACAGTCTTCATTTGGAAGTCTAGTTCTGGATATTTTCAAAGACATATATGGAAATTAGCTGCAGTTCTCTAGGATGTTATGTTAGCAGGAGATAATGTTGAGGCAGGATCTACATTTCAAACAGGTGTTAGCACATGTGTTAAGGCTCTTTTAATTGTCAAGTTAAAAGTATTTTTGTTAGTTCTACAGTATTTAATGTAAGTTGCCTTGACTGTACACTTTCTAATTGTGTTTGTGTTTTGAAATCCAGCATGTCAGTTATGGAGGTCTATCATCTAGCTTTTGTTTTAGTGCCCAGAGTATCACAGAACCTTGGTATTCTAAAAATAGCTTTCAAGTACTGGAAGAAATAAGGTAGGCTTTAAGCAGAAGCAAGAGGGTATTGGGCTTGATTATTGCTGGTGAAACAGCTTTAATTATATTAATTGCTAGCACCACTGCTTCTGCAATTGCTATGACACAAGAAATTAAGACAGCTACTTTTGTTAATCATTTAGCAAAAAACGTTACTAATGTGTTGAATAGACAAGAGGATTTAGATAGGCATTTGGAAGAAAAAAATTGGCGCATTTATCCTGTTCAAATTACTGGAAGGAGGTACAGAATTTAAGGGTAAGTAGCCATCTTGAGTGTCAGGCCAAATACCTTTGGATTCATGTTGGTTCTAAAATTTATAGTGGTAGTCATTATAATTAGGAAGAAGTTTAATGACACTTGCAGTGTATTCAGCATAATTTTAACACCGCCTGAAGATTTAATGATACATAGGGAGCTTATGAATTTCAAAAATGCTGCTTTGCTGAGAATTGATGCAGTAGCTACTACAGATAAAATTACCCATGGTCAGAGGTCAATATTTCTATTTTGGTCAAGCTTCAAAAATGGCACATATATCTTTATCATGCTAGTCCTTTTTGTCCTGGGAATACTTTTATTCCTGCCCATCGTGTTAAAGCTTTTCTTTAACAACAGCAACATGCTGGCAGCCAAGTATAGGCTTGAACCTGAAAAATGGACCCCCAGATAGAGTTATTAAATTAATGAACTGGCAAGCCAAGAACAGGTAAGATTCTCCACAGAGCCTTGCCAACCTAAGACAGAGGTGCATTGTTTTTGATAATTCATATTCCATGATGGGTAAGGAAGGCATTTTTGTCAGAATGACCTAAGACTGGCTCAGTCTTGCTAATGAAATATGAAAGGGGAGGGGCAGAGAGCCTTCGGGGCTGCTTGGCAAGAATCTGGCATGGGCCAAGGACAAGGAAATGGGCTGCTTTGCAGGAATATGACATTGGCCAAGGACAAGGAAGTAGGCTCCAGGCAGGAATCTGACATTAGCTAGGACAAAGAAGTAATTTCAGTTAGGAATCTAAATCTTAGGCTAGAACAAAGAAGTAATTTCAGACAGGATTCTAAATTTTAGGCTAGAACAAGGAAGTAGGCTTCAGACATGAAAATGACCTTGTGCTAGGATAGGGAAGTAGGCTCAGATACTTTGGTCATCCTAATAAGCCATCAGCTCCAAATCAGAAAGTTACAAAAACAAACTGAATAAATACATCCTAGGCTTAGACAGCATCACAGAGAAGAGTCAGAAGAGAGCTCAAAGCAGAGTGTGAAGAAGAGTACTGTGAAATGTCTTCTGGACATGGCTATCACACTCATGAGCTGCCAGTAGCTACATAAGACCTACACACAAAAACACTAGCCAAAATTTTAGCCTCGATTTGGTAGATGATCTCTCAATTACCATAGATGGAGACACCAAAATATTCCATTACAAAACCAAACTTAAACACTATCTTTCTACTAACCCAGCCCTATAGAGAATAATCTGAATTATTATTAGAAGCTGATAATTGGGGGGAAAAGCTGATAATTGCTGTAGTAAGTAAGTAATTTACTTTGTTTATTTATTTTATTTTCTCAGGAAAGGACCACTGAAAGAATTACTATGCATGCTGGTTTGCACCTGCACCTGAGAGCTGAGCCTGTGTGGCTAGATCCCTATCCACTCAATCCATACCCAGAGGCTGCTGGGCCCCTGGGATTTCTGATCATCCAAAGAATTGAAAAAACTGTCCTGGATTTAAAAATGGAAATAGAAACATTAATGAAAACATGAAAGGAGACAACTATGTAGTCATAGATGCAAGCATCATCAACAGAATAAAAGAGACAGAAGAGAGAATGTTGGGTGTAGAAGACATCATAGAAGACATTGACATAAGAGTCAAGCAAAATACAAAAAGCAAAAAGCTTTTACATCAAAATATTCAAGAAATCCGGGTCACAATGAAAAGACTAAACCTAAGAATAATAGGTATAGAAGAGAGTGAAGATTCCAAACTCAACGAGACAGTAAGTATCTTCAACAAAATTACAGAAGAAACCTTCCTTAACCAAAAGAAAAAGATGCTCATAAACATGCAAGAATCCTACAGAACAACAACAATAAATATTGGACCAGAAAAGAAATTCTTCCTATCATTTAAAAATAAAAATACCAAATGTACAAAACAAAGAAAAAATATTAAGAGTGACAAAGGAAAAGGGTAACATAGCATATAAAGGCAGACCTATCAGAATTACTACAGACTTCTCAACAGAGACTGTAACAGCCAGAAGATCCTGGGAAGATGTCATGTAGACCCTAAGAGAACAAAAGTAGCCAGTCCAGGCTGCTATACCCAGCAAAACTCTCAATTACCATAGATGGAGAAACCAAAATATTCCACTATAAAACCAAATTTAAACACCATCTTTCTACTAACCCAGCCCTATAGAGAATAATAGAAGAAAAACTCCAACAGTACTTCTCAAACTATTACACAAAATAAACACAGAGGAAACACTACTCAACTCTTTGTATGAATCCACAGTTATGCTGATACCTAAACAACACACACACAAAACAAACAACAAAGAAAGAATTCCAGACCAATTTCCCTAATGAATATTGATGGAAAAATACTCAATAAAATTCTTGCAAACCAGATCCAAGGACATCAAAGCAATCATTCACTATGATTAAGCAGGCTTCATCTCAGGGATGCAAAGATGGTACAATATAAGGAAAACCATTAACATAATTGACTATATAAAAAACCACATGGTCATCTCATTAGATGCTGAAAGCCATTGAAAAAATACAACACCTCTTCGTTTTAAAAGTATTGGAGAGATCAGGAATTCAAGGTCCATACCTGAACATAATAAAAGTAATGTACAGTAAAACAGTAGCCAACATCAAATTAAATGGAGAGAAAATTGAAGCAATGCACCAAAAGCAGGAACAAGACAACACTCTTACCCCATCTATTCAATATAGTACTCAAAAATCTAGCCAGAGTATTAGAAAACAAAAGGACATCAGAAGGATACAAATTGGGAATGAAGAAGTCAAGATATCACTATTAGTAGATGATATGATAGTATACATAAGCAACCCTGAAAATTCTACCAGAGACTCCTACAGCTCATATACAACTTCAGCAATCTGACTGGATATAAAGTTAGCTCTAGCAAATCAGTAGCCTTCCTCTACTCAAGGCTAAATGGGCTGAGAAAATAATTAGGGAAACAACACCCTCCACAATAGTCACAAATAATATAAAATATTTTGATGTGATGGTAATCATGCAGGAGAAAATCTGTAAGATAAGAACTTCAAGTCTCTGAAGAAAGAAATCAAAGAAGGCCTCAAAAGGTAGAAAGATCTCCCCTGCTCATGGATCAGTAGGATTTAAGTAATAAAAATGGCCTTTATACCAAAAGTAATCTACAGATTTAATGCAATCCCCATCAAAATTACAACTCAACTCTTCACAGAAATAGAAATAGCAATTCTCAAATTCATCTGGAACAACAAAAATCACAGGATAGTGAAAACAGCTCTCAACACCAAAAAGAACTTCTGGCAGAATCACCATCCCTGATCTCAAAGTGTACTACAGATAAATAGTGATGTTAAAAAAAATGGTATAGAATTGAAGACCCAGAAACGAACCCACACAGCTATGGTCACTTGATCTTTGACAAGGAAGGCAAAACCATACAGTGGGGGAAAAAGAACATTTCCACAAATTGTGCTGGTTCGACTGGCAGTCAGCATGTAGAAGAATGCAAATTGAACCATTTTTACCTCCTTGTACAAAGATCAAGTCCAAGTGGATTAATGACCTCCACATTATACCAGATAATCTGAATCTAATAAAAGAGAAAATAGGGAAAAGGTTTGAACACATCACTGCAGGGGAAAACTTCCAGAACAGAACACCAATGGCTCATGCTCTAAGATTGACAATCAACAAATGAGACCTTATAAAGTTGAAAAGTTTCTGTAAGGCAAAGGACACTACCAACAGGCCAAAACACCAACTCAAAAGATTGGCAAATGATCTTTACCAACTCTACATCCAACAGAGGGCTAATATCAAAATATTCAAAGAACTCAAGAAGTTAGGCACGAGAGAACCAATTAACCCTATTAAAATGGGTTACAGAGCTAAACAAAGAATTCTCAACTGAAGAGGATTCTCAAATGACTGAGAAGCACTTAAAGAAATGGCCAACACCTTCAGTCACTAGGGAAATGCAAATCAAAATGACCCTGAGATTCTACCTCATGCCAATCAGAATGGCTAAGATCAAAAATGCAGGTGACAGCAGATGCTGGAAAGGATGTGGAGAGAGTGGAACTTCCACTCCTCCATTGCTTGTGGGACTGAAAGCTGGCAAAACCACTTGAGAAATCAATCTGGCAGTTTCTCAGAAAATTGGACAGAGTTCTTTCTGAAGACCAAGTTATATCACTACTGGGCATTTACCCAAAATATGCTCTAGCATATAACAAGGACACATGCGCTGCTATGTTTATAGCAGCCTTTTTTATAATAACCAGAAGCTGGAAACAATCCAGATGTCACTCAACAAAAGAATGGATACAGAAATTTTGGTACATTTACACAATGGAGTACTACTCAGCTATTTCAAAAAATGACTACTTGAAATCCAAAGGCAAATGGATGGAACTAGAAAATATCATCCTGAGTAAGGTAGCCCAGACACAAAAGGACACACATGGTATGTACTCACTGATAATTGGATACTAGCCCAAAAGTTCAGAATGCCATGATACAACCCACAAATCATATGGAGCTCAAGAAGAAGGAAGACAAAGTGTGAATCCTTCAATCCTACATAGAAGCAGGAACAAGCTAATCACAGGAGGTAGAGGGATGGAGGGACCTGGGAGAGAGAGAAGAGGAGGAAGGAAAAGGGAAGCAAAATCAGGTATTGGGAGGGACAGGAGTGAAGTACAGAAATTCAGGAAATCAAATAGAAATATGTAGCAGTTGGGAATAGGGAACTGGGGGTAGCCACTAGAAAGTCCCAGAGGCCAGGGAAGTGAGAGGCTCCCAGGACACAATGAGGTTCATTTTAGCCAAAAATATGCAACAAGGGAGAGGTAGAACCTGTAGGTACCACCTCTAGTAAGCAGGCATGGCCCCCAGTTGAGAGATGGGGACACCCACCCACTTCAAAATTGTTAACCCAGAAATGATCCTGCCCAAAGGAAAGACAGAGACAAAAAATTCAACAGGGATTGAAGGAAAGGCCATCCAGGGACTTCCCACCTAGGGATCAATCCCATCTGCAGACACCAAACCCCAACACTGTTGCTGATGCCAGGAAGCACTTACTGACCGGAGCCCAGTATGGCTGTTACCTGAGATTTTCTAGCAGCACCTTACCAATACTGATGCAAATACTCACACCTAACCATCAGCTGAGCCCAGAGTCCCCAATGGAATAGTTAGGGTAAGGACTGAAGGAACTGAGGGGATAGCAACCTCATAGGAAGAACAATATCAATTAATCAAACCAGCCAGAGTTCCCAGAGACTAAACCACCAACCAAAGAATATACATGGAGGAATCCAAAGCTCCAGAGATCCATATCTAGCAGAGAATGGCCTTATCTGACATCAAATGGGAGGGGAGGCCCGTGGTCCTGTGGAAGCTTGATGCCCCAGAGTAAGGGATGCAAGAGCAGTGAGGCAGAAGTGGGTGAGTGGATGGAGTAGCACCCTCATACAGGCAAAGGGAAGAGGTGAGGGGGGGATAGGATTGGGGATTGTGGAGGGATAACTAGGAAGGGGGATATCATTTGAAATTTAAAAGAATAAAATGATTTAAAAATAAAATAGAATAAAATAATATAAATGCTATGCTTAACTGAATAGTCTCTAATCTATGCACACATTCCCAAACAGTAGTACTACCTAAACTTGAAGGGTTATTTCTATTTAAACCTTGAGGTGGTGGATAGGACATGTTGGAGGTATACAGAAGGAGCTAGAGGTGGGGAAGAGGTGGATGGCTATGATATATTTCTTGGTATACCTGAATAAGATCCTAAGAAGAAAAATCTTTTAAACTAATCACACAAATAACCATTAAGACATTCATACACTGAATGCAGAGACAAATGAGACTACCAAAAGAAACTGAGCCAAATGTGCTCAGAAATATAAGTTCAAAAATAAATTAAGTATACGTTACATAGAATAACTTATTTATGGAAATGCAGATATAAAATTACATTTTTCATAGGTTTTGAGAAAATTACTACTAACTAAATAAATATTTGAATTATTTGGAATATTAAAATTGTACCTGCTTAGCAATTTTGTATATTTCTTTTTTTTCTTCTGTTCTTCCTCCAATCTACACTTCAGGAATTTATTTGAATCAATATACTTCTCATATTTTTCAGACTTTAAAAAAAGAGAAATATTTTTAGAACTATATACACCCTATTTTATATCTTAGAAATATTACTTCTAATGAGTTCATGACAGTATCTGCTTAGACAGACTGACAAATTACATTTTTGAGTATGATACAGCTAAGTACAGACTTCAGAATAACCACCTTCCTCAAGGTATCAAATTGATTTATGTTGTTCACCATTAAATTTTCTGAATGTTTATTTATAGATTTTGTTTGTAAAGATTTCTTCTCTATAGTATGTAAAACATCTCTCATCTCTTGTTGGGCATTCCCTTTTGGGACGCCTTAGTTATCCTGAGATACATGACCTCTTCAACAAATAGTTTCTATCACTATCTATCTTCACTAATTAAATCTACTTTTTCAATCCTGCTTACTGTTAAACTCTCCAGGTTACCAAGCATGTTTTACTTTAAGCCTTCATTCTTCTTCCCTTCTTGAAAGCAATCATGCACAATGACCAGCCTCACACCTTGCTCTTCAAGGGCACTTGCCTTTCAAACCAGCAGCTTCCAATGCTTACTCCTGCCCTGTCCACTTTTGTTCACATGAAATGTCTCTCAGAATTCCTGTCTTAAATACGTTAACTCGGCACATCTAATCTCAACTTCTTAACTCCAGCCACATACAAATCTACATCTTCCTTCTCATTCAGTTCTCGCAGACAATGCTTGGGGGGATTGCTTCTGAGCATAACCAGGAATTTTACATTCTTTTTGTAATGGCAGTCCTGGTTTTCAACTTGACACGTTGAGAATGGGAACTTTCAGCTGATGAATTGCCTCCATCTGACAGACCTATGGTGTGTATAGCGGATATTTTCTTGATTGCTAGTTGATGTACTATGGCTCAGTCTACTGCGTATGGTATTATCCCTAGGCAGGTTTGCTGGGCCTGTAATAAAAGTACCAGAACATAAGCCTAGGCAGTAATCAGCACCCTTCTGTGGTCTCTGTTTCAGTCCCTGCTTCCAAGTTCCTGCCTTTAGTTTCTACCCCAGCTGGTTTAGAATGCAGGTCTCCTTGAAGAACAGTTAGAGATGGGCTATATATATATTTGGAGTATATGTAACCTATAAGCTGAAATAAATACTCTCCTTCTCCACTTGGTTTGGACCACGTTTATCTCAGGAACAGAAGAAAAATTAGAATGCTAGGCATGTGTGAAATTTTCATTTATAGGGAAGGAATTATCCCCCTAAGATATTTCACACCAGCCCATTCTCTCCCCACTCCTTGTATCTGGTCCCTTACCCTGCCCATTCCCTTCACATCCCCTCTCCTACCCAGGGAAGCAGAGGCAATTCTCAGACATGCCAGAGACCAGAGTCAGGGGCAGGACCCAGGGAGTCTATGGGCATTACTCTAGCTGAGACTCTTAGCAATGGGGAATATGGAGTCTGAAGTGGCCACCTCCTGGACCCAGGTAGGACTCCCAGTGCAGGGATAAGGACAGGAACCTCACACAAACCTTCTACTAAAAATGTGTCTTGCCTAGGTGTATACAGAGAAAGATGGAGCAGAGACAGAGTAAATGTCCAACCAATGACCGTCCCAAATATAGATCTACCCCTTGGGCAAGAACCAACCCCTGACAATATTAATGATACTCTCTTATACTTGTCAACTGGAACCTAGCAAAACTGTCCTCTGAGAGGCTCCACCCAGCAGCTGTCTAAAACAGATACAGAGACCCTCAGCCATATGGAGCTCTAGGAGACATATGGAAGGGTTTGAAAGAGGACTAAAGAACCCAAAGAAGAAAGAGACTCCAGAGAAAGAGCAACAGAGTCAACTAACTGGACCCTTGGACTTTCCCAGGGCCTGGATTACCAACCAAAGAGTGAGCACAGAATGGACTTAAACTCCTTGCATATATGGTGCATATGAGCAGCTTGGTCTTCATGTGGGTCCCAAAACAAATGGAGCAGGGGCTGTCTTGAGTTAATTGCCTGCCTGGAATCCCATTCCCAAAATGATCTATTTTGTCTGGACTCGGAGAGGATATTCCTAGGCCTCAAGAAATTGTTGTGAGGGATGGTGGAGGGGCTAGCATACAGAAGGGAAAAGGGAAAGGGGTAATGTGGGAAGATCCCTGGGGGAGTGCTGGGAGGATAGGGGGACTGATATTGAGATATCACATGAATAAAAACATAAATTGAAAAGTCCCTTCTCAGTTATATAAGGTTATTATGTTATTATCAATGTAATTTTCTTAGTTGTTGAAAGCTTTTTGTGATATTGATTTCTATGTTTGAAAACTTTCAAAATACATGCAATATACTTGTAGAAATGTAATTGTTGGGATTGTAATACATTTCTGTCTGACATTTTCAGAGAAATATGACTCCAGGTATTCTTTTAAAAGAATACTTATCAACATATTATTATTTCAGTCTCATGCAAATATTAATAAAATGAGGGTGATTTACTTTGAAATCTAAAAAAAAAAATTGCAGAAGGAATTAAATCCAGAGACAGGACCATTCTGACTGGAATACATATATGATTTAGTCTTCACCTATATTCCCCCCAAAAATAAAGGTCAAGATAGTTTGTAGAAGGAAGTACCCATGTTTGAAAGTGATGTGTAAATGAGTGGTAGACAAAGTGGCAAATCAGAGAGAGTTTTGACAGAATAGGATCTGCCCAACTCTCATGAGAAGAGAGAAGAAATGGAAGCTACCTAAGGGAGCAGTAGAGAAAATGGGACTGAGAAGGCAGCTTTTTTTCAGGAGAGTTCTACAAAGATGGGTCAAAGAGAGAACAAGCTAGACACAGGTAAAGACAGAATTAGCCATAAAATGAGATGAAGCCTGAAGAAGCAGATTGCTAGAGTTAGGTCGAGGCCAAGAGAGAAGCAACATTGAACCAGTCATCTTGAAGAGGACTTTGAGCCATAACAGCTGAGTGGAAACAACCAATAAGAGTTCAGAAAACAAGAAACGGTGAGCTTATTCACAATGTCTCAGAGCCTGAAAACATTCCAGACCTACATTAGAATGGACAGAGGCTAGAAGTTTCCAGTACTAGGCAACAAGCCTCCAAAATGGCAATTACAGTGACAAACAAAAGCTACTTTTACAAAAAGTTTTCAATATCTCTTCATCCATTACAAAGACCAGTAAGTTAAAAATGTCTACTTCCCCTGAAAGCTGGATCTTTCTACTGTAGCTTCAGGAGCTGAACTACTGTGGTTTATGGACACCGGGTGGTAAGAATGGCTCTTGTACTGCTCCACTTCCATGTTTACAATGCAATCCTCTAATCTCAATTTCTACGAGAAAAACTGAATAGGTGGTGAATGCTGTAAAGTTTGGTGAACAGTTACTTAGTTTTTATTATCCAGGCTCATGTGGCAAGAAGAGTTTCGAGTCATTATCAAATAAAAAACCTTACCAAAAATCAAGTCTGTGGAATGAGAAGACACATGCACGGCCACTCTCAAGTAGAGGCAGCACACACGTAGCAAATATACTTTTAATTTGTCATCAGCCATATAATCCATATTACCTAAAATATTGTCATTACTACTATCAGACAAAAAAGTGTTTTTGCAGTAACACAGAAATAACAAATATTAACAAATGTGCAAATGTATACTTACTGACTTTTTCTGAAGTTGTTCATTTTCCCCTGCATTTTGTCTTAGTCTAGCTTCTAAATTTGAATTTTCATGTTCAAGTCTAAAAGACACATTTAAAAGAAATTATTATTACCAAAAATTTAAGTATCACATGTTTTCAGAACAAATATTTAAAAGATTAGTTACATACATACATTCTGTGTATTTTTAAAAACATGGTATAGAAACTATGTTCTCTGGGGGCATTTTTGCGGAAATCATGCAAAATGAGTAGAGCGTGTGAACAATTATGCATTTTACTACTTTTGTCTTTGTGATGCTGTTTATGAAGCCCAGGGATATATGATGCATATATATTTCAATTCCATTCCATTCACAGCGCTAATTTTATACCTTTCATTGAACTTACAGAAGGAATTTCACTAGTTTCAGAATATTAATTTATAAATCCATAAACTTCCCTAATGTTTATTTTATAATCAAGCTGTTCCACTTGATTATATTAAATTTAAAATGATGATGCCTGAAAATATAGAAGCTCTAGGAATTTCCTTGTGGAAAAGGGCTACATAAAGAAGCACTGGTCAAATTGGCCTGTGCTGCAATCAGAAGACCACGTTCTCCTTGAACTGCCAGGAAAACATGGCCTCATCTATGAGACACTTGGTATTCAAGCATGTAAAATGTGAGAAATACAGAGGCCTTGGGACAAGAGTCCAGTGAAAGCCCATGAGGCCAGTTTGTGCTTATCTGATTAGGTTCCTCTCATGGATCCTCTGAATGGGTTATGTATAAAGCTCCGAATGTGAGCCCAAACTTGCAACACATTCCCAGTGTGTTGATAAACCATGAGTGTGAAATACCTGCTGAGGAAACCTGCAGGCACTGAACAGACTAGACTAAGCCCCTTGGTCCTGTGAAGGCTCAATGCAGCAGGGTAGTGGAATGCCAGGGTGGGAAGGCAGGAGTGAGTGGGTGGGTGGGGGGAGGATCCTCATAGAAACAGGGGGATGGGAGATGGTATACAGGGGTTCTGGAGTGGAAACTGTGAAAGGGGATAACATTTGAAATGTAAATAAATAAAATATCCAATAAAAATAAATTAATATTTTTTAAAAGAAGCAATACATGCCACAAATGGCATAGCATTAAGAAAGGACCTTAAGTCAGTTAATGCCCAGTTGCTACCACTATTTGTGTCATATACTGGCTATGATACTACAAGGTATAATGTTGATTCTGCTGTGTCTCAGACTTGTTTGGATGAAACCTTTTCTTGTTATCTTCAATTCTTGGCTTCATGAATTGGAATATTTATACTGTCTCCTCTCTACTAGAATAACACATCTTTTTATTTGACAGAGGCTTACAGCTAAGAATTTGATGCACTAGAAAATAGATTTTGGACTTTAGAATACCATTAATACTATGTACCTTTTTTTGAATGAGTTTGATAAACAACACTACAAATAGAATAATTTTTATAAAAACCTGCCCTTTCATATTCTGTTGATGGAATTTTGATCAATACACATTTTGTTCAGAACAAGTTAAATATATTCATCAAATCCTTTTTTATTACAGTTTTCTTTCTCTAACCAGATGATTTTATATTGAATAATTCAGAATCTAATAGTCCAGCATAGAAAATGATGTTCCTTGCAGCAGAATAATACTATTATTTTAAAAATTTATACTTGCTATCTCACAAATAGTTCTAAATAGTCACGAACATTGTGGTTTGGAGCAGAAAACATTTTTTAAAAATGATTATAAATTTGAAAATGACCATAATCACTGCAATATATTGCTGACATAAATTTCATACTCCATAGAACTAAGCACTTTTCTCAAGTAGACATAGTGACACATTAGTGGCTCCACCCACACCTCAGAGCTATTGGTAGTTGATAGCAACTAAGAGAGAGAGAGTTAGTTTACTTCAATAACTTGGAGCATGGTAGGTTGCCCATGTACCAGGGGACAGCATTCTGGAGAACTAATTGGACTCAGTGGGGAAGAGAAGTAGTAGGTGAAGTGAGAATATGACAGAGAAGAAATGATAAAATTCAAACGGGGATCTGAGGTGAGATGTGAAAGTAGATATGATCTAAATACAAAGAACTGCTGCCTAGGGACAAATAATAAGCATCATAATGATAATAATTTGAGCCAAAATTAGAGAAATTTTCTCCACTGCAAAACTCTTCAAAGATAAGTAACCAATGACAAAATTTCTAAACGGTATCATAAAATCTAAACTTGTCGAATGTGTCTCTAAAATTGGAATACCATACCTCACAGTAGACTGTTCTCCCTGCAGTCGAGCCTTCGAAACTTCTAGCTCTATTATTGTTTCTTTTGACACTGCAAGGTTCTTTTTAAGTAAACTAACATGATCTTTAACATTTCTAGTTTTCTTAGAAACATGTTCAAATTTATGCTTTTGACGTTTCATTGATATTTTATATGAGGAAATTGCAAACCAGATCTTATGTAGGATGGCAGAATCTGCATAAAAGAGAAATACTTTAGGTGATAAATCAAGACTCATTAAACACAGTTATTTTAAAAAGTCATACTTTATTCCATAAAATCATATAATAATATAATTATGACTATATAATCAGTAAAAGTGTAACTATATTTTACAAGTAAAAGAGAAGTTCTATTTAGAAAGTCCCTGTGAAACATAGTAATTAAAACACTATACAGAAGAAAGGATATTAAAAGCTACAATAGAAAAAGAGCAAATAACGTAAAAGATGTGACCTAAGTAATACCTGACTTCTCAATGAAAAGTCTGAATGACAAATGATTGTGGACGGTTGCTCTACAAACTCTAAAACATAACAGATGTCAGCCCAGACTACTATATCCAGGAAAACTACCACACAATCAAGGGAGAATGAAAATGTTTCATATTAAAGGCAATTTAAAATAATCTCTGCCCTCTAATCGAACTCTACAGAAGATACTGAGGCAAAATTGTAGTCTAAATACAAGGTTACCTACACCAAAGAAGGCACAAGGAATTATTAATCTCATAACAGTTAATCAAAAGAGAAAAGCAAAAATGTAACAACCACAAAATAACGGGAATTACAAAACACTACTCAATATCGACTCTCATTATTAACAACATCAGAATTGTCAATGCCTCAATCAAAACACATAGAATAACAAACTAGTTTAAAAACAAAAACCAAACACCAGGAATCAAGACAAGGAGTGGTGATGCATGCCTTTATCCCAGCTCTTGGGGGTAGAAGTAGGCAGATATCTGTAATTTTGAGGCTGGTTTGTTTTACAGAATGAGTTTCAGGACACCAAGGCTACACAGAGAAACCCTGTCTCGAAAGAAAAAACACACACACACATACACACACACACACACACACACAAAAAAAAGGAGGATTCATCATCATTCTGCTGCTTATAAGAAACATAGCTTACCATCAAAGACTGAAAACACATTAGAGTAAAAGTATGGGAAAATGTATTATAAGCAAACAAATCAGGAGCAGGAAGTCAAAGCTGTTGTAATATTAAAAATAGACAAAATAGACATCAAATTAAAACTAATCATATAAGTGTAGCTTTTGCACATTATCAAAAAAGCATCTTTTTATAGCATGTGGGCCAGACTTCACAGAAAAGCATAACTGGACACAACATATTAGATTAATGAGTTATGGGGAGCCCAGCCCCAAATGAGATATCTATATCATAGCTTCTGCATCTATGGTTTGGGGAACATCATGAAAGAGTAGGAGAAAGATTGTAGGAGCCAAAATATCAGGAAACCTGCTGGGACACAGAGAAAAGTCTATTGTAGAAATGGTTTCATGAAAGAGATCTAGACAATCTCATTATCAGTGGACATCCTACCATGGGAAGGGAAAAAGGTCATGGATACAAGGATCCCTAGACAAGAAATTTTAGGCAACTGATGACTACTGAGGGAGGGAGCGATAGCTTCTCCCAGCAGTAATCCCATCCCTAATTGTTAGTCCAATATAAAGTGGTCAGCCCTAAAAATATAAACACAAAACAAAAATGGACACTGGAGGATGTATTTATGTATTTGTACATACATGTTTGTGTGTGTGCTTGCATGTATGTGTGTGTATGTTTGTATGTAAAACAATAATAACTAGAGAGGCGTAGGCTGTGGATTTACATAAAAAGAGGATTTGGAGAAGGGAAGGCAGGATTAGTTGGAGAAAAAAATGGGAAAAAGGAAGGTGATGAAATTACATTTTAATTGAAAGCATGAAATTTTACAGAACTAATCAGAAGGGATAAGAAAACATAGCACAATTCATTAAAGGAAAAAAATCTATTGTAGAAATTATCTGAATCCCCGTCCTTGGTTTCTACTCCACCTTTGGTTATTAACAGATAAAAAAAAATCTATATCCCTTATAATAAGCCTTAAGCAATATAAGAGCTGAGCAGTTACCTATCTCCTATGTTGTTAGAATCTATTGTCCTATTGATAACCCTAAGTTATTATTTATTGTTTATTATGTTTCATCTGGGCTGATCTAAACTCCAATTGCCTAGGCCACCAGGCCATTTCTTTTTAATGGCTCAGCTAACTCATGGCAGCTTCTCCTTCTCTATCCTGTATGTTCTTCTGCTCCAATTGCTCAAACCCCAAGACTGGGGAAACCTAACTCCACCTATGCCACTTCTGCCCAGCTATTGGCTGTTGGCATCTTGATTCATCAATCAGAAATAACTTGGAGCAGGGTCACAGGGGTTACAGCTAGACTCCAGGTCTTGAGGGCCCACACTTAACATTACAATAAACAGTAAAAGACAAACCTCAACAATTCCCCCATTTAGTTTGATGAAGGCTCTTTCAGATATAAATTGAATACAATTATAACAATTACGTATAACAATATATACTATGAGATATGATACATATTTATAACATTCAGTCTATCATGTAGCAATTTAGATAAAGTATTTTATCATCCATTTTAATCAGTTACAATTTTGTATTTAAATTGTATTAGATTTTAATTTGTATTACCATCTGAAAACCATCTTTTTAAATTTACAACATCTTCTTTAATGTTAAACAACTTAAGTTCAGTTATGAAACTATAATTAGTCTTTAATTTTGTCAGAGATCTAAAAAAAAAAAACCTGAATCAATGTATCTTTGAGTATGTAAGGAAGTAGCTTCCAAAATTTAAACAGTTGGCAGAGACAGCTGACTGTCTGGAGAATGCCTAATATTTCTTATAATGTTGGAGCATCTATGTTTAGCCTTTTGGCCCAGAACATCTGACAGACCTTAATTTAAGTAGTAATTTTGAAGCACTATCTTACTCTATCTTGGCAGAGATTAGCAGTTGACTATCTTGCATTTGTTTGTTGTTTTGGGATGGCATTTTGTCTGTAGATGAAATTGGGGCATTTTTTAGCCCAGTGGCTACCCTTGACACAAATCAAGTAACTCTATATAAAGGCATTTGATGTTCAATGCCTTCTTTCAAGTGGAATGGAGATACTATCAGGAGCATATTTCTCTTGTAATTAAAAGGTCTTTTCATAATGAAATGATTTATTTAGTGGATCTCTGACACTTTTGAAGAACATATATATATATATATGTCTGTGTGGGTATTTGCTAAACATTGATTATATTGAGTTAGTTTTACTTGAATAATCTGAAAACACTTTTTGTAATTAACTGAATTAGAATCTTACATGACTATTAGTATAACTACTTGACTATTAACTTGTATTATTTAATTATTTTAAACAATTTATAATTACAACTATTGAAAGGACTGGCTCTAAGCCTTCTATATTTAAATAAGTTGTAAAGGCACAATGCCTAGGAGTAACAAAATTAATTTTAACTTTTTTGTCAATTATAAAGTTTTATACCATTAAAAACATTAATCCTGCATCAATATATAAATTTTGTATTAATGAAAGAAAATATTACTTTCATTTGTATCAAAATGTAAATATTTTTATCAATGTGAGATAATAGCTATAAAATATTTTGTGTAAGAGTAAATTTAATAATTAATCCCTATTTTTCTAATTTCTATAATATTCCTGTGTATCCTTTTCTCTTCTCAATTCTCTAATTCACCTAATTCTAATCCACTTAAAAAAGAAAGGAGTCCTTCTGATTTTCGGCTGTGCCTCAGAGCTGACTATGTGCCACAGCTCTCCATACAAAATTCTGCTGAAATAAAGCTGGTCTCCCAGGAGTGCACATACACATACCTGTGAACACAGTTAAAGCAACCACTTCTGCTCTGAGGGAACCGCCCAGAGCCCTCAGGACAAAGGAACTGAGGAGCAGCCTGGGACAGAATTCTTCAGTTTCCATCTATGCCCAGAGCTGACCCTGTGCCACATCTTTTCATACCCAAATTTCTTACAGACATAAGTGGTCTCCAAGGAGTGCTGACACACAGGCTTGCAGGAGAAACAAGCCACAGTAAAAAACAGCAAGACCAGGTAACACCAGAGATAACTAGATGGCAAGAGGCAAGGACAAGAGCATAAGCAACAGAAACCAAGGTGACTTGGCATCATCAGAACTCAGTTCTCCCACCACAGCAAGCCCTGTATACTGCAACACACTGGAAAAGCAAGACTCTGGTTTAAAAATCACATCTCCTGATGATGATGGTGGACTTTAAGAAGGACATAAATAACTCCCTTAAAGAAATACTGGAGAACACAGGTAACCAGGTAGAAGCCCTTAAAGAGGAAACACAAAAATCCCTTAAAGAAATACAGAAAAACACAACCAAACGGGTGAAGGAATTGAACAAAACTATCCAGGATCTAAAAAACAGAAATACAAACAACTAAGAAATCACAAAGGGAGACAACCCTAGCGATAGAAAACCCTAGAGATAGAGATTAAAAAGATCAGGAGTCATAGATGTAAGCATCAACAATAGAATACACGAGATAGAAGACAGAATCTCAGGTACAGAAGAAAACATAGAAAACATTGACACAACAGTCAAAGTAAATGCAAAATGCAAAAATCTCCTAACACAAAACATGCAGAAAATCCAGGATAAAATGAGAAGACCAAACCTATAGATAATAGTCATAGAAGAAATATATATATATATATATATATATATATATATATATATATATATATATATATATGAAATTGTGTCACATGGAATGATATGTCTTCACCCATAGACAAAAAAAAGACAACAGTGATAGACATGAAAAATATCCCTTCCAGTTGTTACTCAAGAGTGTACAAGTGACCCTGAAAACATTATAGCCTATTACACTTGACTTGCTTTTCTCCCAGGAAATGAAGGTAAGACCCTACTGAAGATTCAGACACTGTGAGGATAAAATGAGAAGAGTTGACTCCAATGTCTCCTTTCTAAGGACTAGCTCGCACAGTATCTAAAGTTGATATGTATGCTATGGAGTGACAAAAGCAATCAATAGTACTAGCTAGCTGTAAAGCCTGAGGAATTCAGCCTGCCAAGATATCCCCAGTGACACAATGATAGCACTTTTATCTAGGAAGTACAAAGAGCTGTGGGATTGGATTCAGTCTGCTCAAAAAGATGAAATTCATTACTGGAAATAGAAGTACAGCCAACTACCTATATGGGTAGAATGGTAATAGTCTTTTAGAGGAGACTCTACTCTTGCCATTTCCCTAAAGCTTTATACCTGAATTGTATTCCAAATAGTTGTCCTTTTACCTGCGATTAGTGCAACTATCACCCCTCATTAAAGAAGCATATTTGCATAACATGGTAACTGTGTAGCAGTTCCATCCTCCACTGGTGAAAATACGAAGAATAAGTGAGTGTCAGGTGCACATTCCCAATTGATATATCTACAGTGCAACACCTACACCTTGGGTTTCATGGGAACTTGCAGAAATGAGAAGCATGATGATTGTAAGAGCCATGTAGCCAAGATGTGTGTTGTTAAATAGTTTTTTTTTAAAAAGATAACACAGGGAAGCTACACCATGAAAGCTCAATAGTCCAGTTGCCAAAACAAGACCTGCTAAATGCCAGCATCTCTTGAAACCTCACTAGACCTCTCCCCTAAATGAAGGACTAAAGTTTATCAGGGGCTGCTGAAAGAGGGGAAATCAGTCTTCTCTAAAATAAGCCCCCTTCTAAGTTATTCAGTATAAAGTTCTCAGTTTTATACAAATGAGCATAGAAGCAACTCAAAATGCAATCGGTATAAAGTATGGGTTGGAGATGGGGGTAAACGTAATAAAGAAGGAAATGTCAGAATCTGAGTGAATGTAGAGGACAGCAGGGGCATGGGTGGCTTGTGGGGCAGGGGATAGCATTAAATGATGCTACTACAGTACTCTTGTATAAAATTTTCATAAAAAATTTAATAATGGCTCCAAAGTAGTAATGGCTTTCCAGAAGTGAGTGGAGTGGCAGAGGAAAAAGGCCCCATGTAACCCTAGTGCTCAGAGACCATGACACCGTGATCTGGCAGGCGTATAGGAAAGAACCAAAGTGGATGGCAAGACCAGCAGGCCTGCACATGCACACTGAAGCGCAGAAGGCTTGGTGGCAGCGCCTGCTGAGACAAGTTCTCTCGATTTCAAGCACATCTGTGACATGAACAATACACTAATGTGTTCTTTCTATCAGGCAGCCCTATGTAGTCTGTGTGGACACCAGTATAGCACACACAGAGACTGCATGAAGTACTCCTACCTTTGCTCTGCCTCCTCAGTTGTTCAACCAGGTCTAAGATAGTGTCATAATCGACTGTCTCATGGTCCTCTGACTTGCTCTCACATAGTAGGCTTGCTTCATCAGAGTCAGACATGTGAATTACTTCTTCATTGATCTATAAAGAGAGAAAAAGCAATTTCAGATATCCTCCCAATATTTATACCAATTAGTAAATTTTAAAATATGTTAAATATTCTCTTTTTAATACTACAAACAGCACTCAAGAAAGAAAAGCAGGTGGCTATCTGTGAGCTCTGGGCCAGCCTGGACTAAATTAGGAGTTGTGGGCCGGCCAGGGTATCTTAATAACAAAAGGTATAAAAACATAGTTCATGGAAAACAACTTTATATTGGCTACTCTTTCTTAATAAATTTTTTTCAAAAATGTCTACATACATCTAAAAAACCTGAAAAATTTAATTTTACTTTCATAAATAAGCTTAAATTAATGATATATTGCTTTTATTTTACACTGTATTTTAATAATTATATTTTAAATTTATTTTCTCATACCTTGTCCTTTATGTTTGAAGTGTTCTTTATAGACCTACAAAAGCACAAAATCCTTTCAGAAAAAATGTATATATTAAACACAACAAAAACACTCTAATTTATTTCTCCAATCGAATTTATTGGCTATTTTAATTGCAATGACTTAATATGAGAGAATTAACTGTAACTAGGAAGAGCAACAGGATCCAGGAATAAATTATCACCACCACCATCAGAAAAACAAGGGTTTTACATCCATTATTTTAAGAGTTAAAGCAAAAAAAAGAAAAATATGCATTATTTTATAGAAACAAATACAGAAGGATTTCCTTGTCATTTTCATCAAAAACAACGTTTGTGGCCAGTAAAACTCATTTTGAAACAATGCTTTACTCCTTATATGTGGGGAACACTTTGTGATAGAATGTAAAAGTTTTCTCTCAGGAATGATGACCCAGTTGTTACTCAGTGCTCTAAGGACTGAACCTGTGTTAAACTTACTGCATTCCTCACAGCCTATCGGGTATTGTGTAGGGGTGGAACACACAGACTGGCTGGGATGCCCCAGCCCAGGCAGCTGGCTGAGCAGAAGGCTGAAAATTCAAATCCGGAAGTTAGGGCAAGGTGCTTGTTCCAAATTATAGTTTGGAAAATAATATTCATCTCCAGATGACTTCAAGTTATATAATAGATGAGAAATCCACATTATGATCCTATTTTACTATAATTATTACTAATATAGGATAAATATTAACCAGAAGTAACCCTGCATATCTTCTGAGTTCAGATAAAATCCAGCTCATTGACAGTACTATGGCCATAAACATTTTTTTTTTTTCTGAAAAAGCATGTATGTAGTCAAAGTTTCTAATTCTCCCGCCTCAGCTTTCTTAGTGTTGAAATTAAAAACTATCATGTCGTCAGGTGTGTGGCACACAAATTTGTTCCAAGTATTCAAGAGGCAAAGACAGGCAGATCTCTGAGTTCCAGGCCAGCTGAGTCTACAGTATGAGATTCAGGACAACCAAACCTACACAGAGTAACCCTGTCTTGAAAAACAACAACAAACACCACAAAGAACCAGAACCACCATGTTCACCTTGAGCTATGTGCTTCAGAATCTAAGGGAGGAGGTTGATGGTTGCTTAGCTGGTAATATTTCTCCCTTGCAAGCACAAGGACCTGGATTCAACACTCCAAGAGAAATTAAATGGCTAGTTATGGAGCAGGCGAGACGGCTCAATTCTAAATGATCCCATAGCCAATCCTGAAAACAGACTTGAGTTTGATACTCAGGATGTCCACAGTGAAAGAAAAAAGTGACTCCCGCATGTTGACCTCTGATGAGTACATGCATTCTGTAGCATATGCATGCACACAATTGTGAACACAAACAAGTGTTATTTTTTTTGAAACTTGGGTGTGATCATGTGCACTTATTATCACAGTCTTGTGAAGACAGACACAGGACAATCCCTGGAGCTTGTGACCAAAACCAGGATAATGAGAGACCCCCATCTTGACACTGTTAATGATGCCTGTGGGTTGATAGTTGATTGTACAATGACAGACTCCATCTCAACACAGTTAAATGTGGCCAGAGAATAAAGAGTTGATTTTACTTTATGCTCAATATTCATGAATGTATACAGAGAAAAGTATAAGATTACTTTATACCTAGGTGACTTTGGATACCTGAACAATAAATTAAACAGACTTTCAAAATATTTGCCAATAGATGTCATTTGATGGATAGGTACCTTGACACACTCTACAAGTCCTGGGAAATAATACATGCCGAAGAAAAGGTTACTGCAGAGAGGCAAGCCTTTTATACTTACAGCAACCCACACTCAAAAACTGTGTTATATTGTTAATATTCTGTCAAAACATTGTTTACTATTCTAAATTCCAATCAAAACTCTCTTTTACCCTGGGTTCTAGACAACTAGTTATCACTGTGAATGATAATGAAGCATAGAATCATAGCTTTTCAGTGAGAGTTTGCCAAATGTGAATGTCTTTTACATGAAAAAGTCCAATTAATTGGAAACAATAAGATCTGACTATCAGTAACTTAGTGTCATAAGTTAAAAGAATGACTAGGTCAGGTTTAAGAAGTATCCAACATGGTCATCGTTCCTATGAGCATCACTAGGGAGTAACATCTACTGTTAAATATCACGGTGGCCTTACCCATTATTTTCTCGATTCTCCTCAACAGGAACCGGTTGCTCTTCAGTTTTTCCATGCTGTTTTTGAAGACCTAGGGCTGCAGCACTGCGATTCGGTTTTTCTGCTTCATGCACCACACTGTTCATCACGGTTTTAGCTGCGGGGTCCTCAGTTTGAGTCGCCTTTTCTAATGTGTATGCGGGGTCCTCAGTTTGAGTCGCCTTTTCTAATGTGTATGCTGAACTGGGATTCAGGTTTTCTGATACATGAATTGCACTGTGATTTCCATTTTCTGAAGCACGAACCACCCTTTGAATCTGGTCTTCTGATGCATGCACCCAACGGTCATTCAGCTTTTCTGCTGATTGTAACCTGATGACTTTCTGCTTATCAGCTTCTTCACTGACCTTTAATGAAAATTAATATTAAGAATAAGTGACTTTAATTCTTTTATTTCTCTTAAGGGAAAGAGTGTCTTGTCAGTATGTATGTCTGTGTATGGGTGCTGGAGATTGATACCAGGACCATCAGAAGAGCAGCAAGACCTCTAAACTGCTGAGCCATCTCTCTAGCCCAAGTAACTGTTGTGTTTTAATATACAAAGTATACTTCATTTTAAAAAATCAATTTGCTCATTCGTTTTCAGATTTTCTCTCTTTATTATTTTTAATTAGAAATGTTTTGATCAGTTTACCAGTTCAAGTTATAGTCCATTATCACAGGAAAGCCAAAGGAGCAGGAACCTGTGGTAGCTAGCCATAGTCCATCCACAGACAGGAACAATGAATGCATGCATGCTAACACTACAGTCAGTCAAGACTGCAATATCCCTGGGCCCAGCCCAAGAATGGTGCAGTCCAAATTCACAGTAAGTCTTTCAAACCCAGTGACCCAAATTCAAAAAATCCCTCACAGGAATGACCTCAGGCAAACTTAATCTAGGAATTTTCTCATTGAATGCACATTTCCAAACTGATTCTACATTGTGTCAAAAAGACTATCAAAACTACCCACAATGATGTACTTATCCTTACCATTAATAATTTTGAGTACATCCAGAGTTATTCGATGATAAACACAATAAAGTTTGCGACATTCTTTCTCACAATCCAAATTGCCTCCATATATTTTAGTGCTAAATGGAATTTGTAGAGTGCATTACATTTTTACATCCATTTGTAAACTTATGTGCATTAAGGCTGTCTCCATCTTTTGACTATTATCAATAACACTGCCCTGAACATCCATAATGTACAGGATCTTTTATGGATACATATTTTTATTTCTCCTTGGAATGCACTGAGAATTCAAATTGTTGGACTCTTGGATTTCATTTTTTTAATTGTTAAAAAATTTACAACATATTTGAAATAGAATCTTCAATTCTGCATTCACTGCAGCTGCGTAGGGTGGTTCTACTTCTCCACATCTTCAAGAATACATTTATTTGCCATTAAAAAAACAAATATAATGACTACAGAAGTATGAAATGGGATCTACTGGATTAAGTTTACTTTTCCCTAATTTTAATCAAGTTGGCCATGTTCTCCTGTTTTTATGGCAATTTCTATTTCTTCAGAAAAATGTTACTGAAAATATTGACAGTTTCAAATGGATTCTTTATCACTCTTTGGAATATTACTAAATATTATTACACATTTATGATATATAAATAACAACTATGAAACATGGCTTGTAAATTCATTCAAAATCTTGTGTCTGATTTCTTATCTGTGTTTTATCATTTCATTTTTATCATGAAGCTCACAAGTTCTTTGTTGAAGCTCAAGTTATCAATTTATCTTTTTCCTTAGACACAATTTTATTGAAAAATTCATTTATGCATATAATGTGTTTTTATCAAACTCACTCTCCATTTTCTTACTTTCAATTTCTCCCCTATTCCAAACAACTTCAAGTTTTCCCTGCCCCCTTGTGTGTGTGTCTCTGTGTGTGTGTGTGTGTGTGTGTGTGTGAGTGTGTGCATGCATACCTGTTTGTAGGCAGTCTTGTGTGCATGTCTATTTCAAACCCCAGGAGTCTAATTAGTGCTTCTTGTATATGCAAGAGCATAGAACAATCTACTGGACATAGGTAACTTTGCAGTGGCAGCATATTTGAAGAAAAGTTACTCAAACTTGTTCAGCAGCCATTAATTACCAAATAGAGTCTCAGACAGGGATGGGGCTTTTTGACTGAAATTTTGGCTGGCTTTATCTTATGCAATTGTTGTACATGAAGTTACAGTTATTGTTAGCTCATGTACATAATTGTCCTACCATGATCAATAAAGAAAACTCTATTGCAGATGTCCACTATCTACTGCTTACACTCCTTCAGTCCTCTATTCAATAATCCCCAAATCTTGGGAGGAAAACGAGTGGTATTGATGGTAATACACTCAACAGCTACTGTTCTCTGTATTAATCACCATCTGCAAAAGGAAATGTCTTCAATGAGGGTTGAGAGATACACTAATCTATGGGTATAAAGATGGGAACTTAAGGGACAATTTAGTACAATGATCATTTTGAAAAATAGTACTAGGTCTCCCTTATATCGATGACCATGGCAGTCAGAAAGTTTTGGCCTAGTTTACAATATCTATAACTGGATTCCATCTTTTAGAGTGAGTATTAAATCCATGCCATTTATGTCACTATCACACCAGTGAGCATAACTTGTCAGTTCAATCACAACTAGGCTATTCATTTTAAAATCAAGGTTTAGTGTCATATCTATGGACTCTTTCTGACACAAAATCATAAAAATTTTCTTGTATCACAACTTCAAGTTTCACTATTCTAGCTCTTAAATTTACATATATGAGCTAATTTTTATAGATGGTGTGAGGTAAATATTTATAGTATATAAGTATAATAAATATAAGTACAATATTTAAGTACAATATATATGTGTGGTCTTTGCACCTTACCCAGATTACCCAGATTACCAGAAGTACCACCTTGGTACTTCTGTAAATTCCAACTGACCAAAAATCAGGTTTAATTTTCTGAGATCTCAAATTTATCCCATTTGTCTACAAGCCATTATCAGAGTCTCTTCCTTGTTAGATTTTGGACAGTAAATTTGAAAATAAGACACTATATGTAATCTAATTTTGTTTCTTTTTAGTAAATAATTTAACTTTTACATCATTTTCAATGTTAGAAGCAACTTACCAGTTTCTGAAAACACACTCTTTTTGATGTTACTTCAAATGGAATTTTTATAATTTTATCCTTTCTGGTATACAAAAAAAAAAACAACCCTGATTTCTATAATGTGGTTATATATTGTTATTTTGCCAAACTCCTAATTAGTTCATAAGTGTGTTTATGTAATATATATATAAATCAAGTAATAGGCTTAATTTCCTATATGCCATATTATATTATCTACAAACAAAACTTATTTTGTTATTTTTATTTTTATTAGATTTTCATTTATTTCTATTTTACATGTTATCTCCATTCCTGGTTTTCTCCCAAGAAACTTCCTATCTTTACCATTCCCCCCCCCCAATCCTGCTTCAAAGAGTGTTTTCTACCAGACAACCATAAAATGAAAGCATCTCATACCAAAACTTATGGTATACAATGAAAGCAGGGCTAAGAAGAAAACTCATAGCTCTAAGTACCTCAAAGAAGACACTGAAGATAACATACACTAGCAACTTCACATCACATCTGAAACCTCTAGGACAAAATAAAAGCAAATACACATAGGAGTAGTAGAAGGCAGGAAATAAACTCAGGGCTGAAATTAACCAAGTAAAAACAAAAAGAACTATACAAAGAATCCACAAAAGAGGAGCTGGTTTTAAAACCATCAAGTGGAAAAGAAGACAGCATCTTCAACAAGTGGTGCTGGCTCAACTGGAGGTTAGAATGTAGAAGAATGAAAATTGATCCATTCATGTCTCTTCTTCAGGTCTCAAGTAATCAGACTGGGTAGGATAATTAAAAATGGTCAGGAACATGGAGAAAAAAGAGGAGGAATAGGAGGAAGAGGAGAAGAAAAAGGAGGCATGAATTTGGGAAGAAATCTCAAGAATATGTTGAATGTCAAGAATGGGGTTATATGCATTAAAATTATCCATATGTGTGAGATTCACAAATAATAGAAAGCATCAATTTTAAAGTTATTAGAATTTTAGAGTTTTTAGTGTTTTAGCAGTATACATATGTATGTATGTATGTATGTATGTATGTGTATGTATTTCAGACAGACAAGATTTTTTTTTTGGGGGGGGGGTACAGGTAGTTGACACCAAGCCTGGTAACTGGAGTACAACTCTGGAACTCACATAGTATGAGGGGAGAACCAAGTCCAGCAAGTTGTCAGTATTCCATACTCACTAGGGCAGTCACATGACAAGACACAACTGATTAGCTAAATCTAATTTTTAAAATGTATCATTTTTAAATTGTTAAATTTATTCATTGTTTCATTTATATGCATTGGAGTTTTGCCTGTATGTATTTCTGCAGAGTGAATATGCCTGCTAATGCTCATGGGATGTTTCTCATGGTGCCTCAAGCATTTCTATATAACCCTACTTGACAAAGGAAAACAGTGTTCTGAATACACCTGACTTACCAAACTCGTACTATCCAAGATCACCTGAAGCTGTTCTGAATCCTGTGTTGGATGTTCCGATTCAACTTTTCTCTTCGGGTTGTCTTGCTTCAGTCTAAAAACCATATTTTAAAATAATTATACTCAAAGATCAACTTTTACAAAACAGAGTTCCTGAAATGTGCAGATACTTTTCTAAGATTATTCAAATGAATGACTTGGTAACCATCATTCTTCTAGCTGGGCTTGAAAATTTTGCAAGTATATAATGTACAAAATATAAAGAATAATTGTCTATGTTAAGTTTGGGGAGAAGTCAGAGGGCTATAGTAACATGAAAATTACATCCTACATTCAGCTTTTCCATATAGATCCTAGATTTTCAGGTCCATATGAATTAACAAACACTAGAATCTTTCATTGTATACAATATAGTGAAAAGTGTAACAGAGAAGCAGAATCCTGCGGATGTTTTCCTATGTTTATCTAATGGTTTTCACATTTAAAATGAAGATAGACACAATGACCATGAAGATAACTCTCTCAATCTCCCTATCACACTTCTCTCTCTTTGTGTATGTGCATATTTGTGTGTGTGTGTGTGTGTGTGTGTGTGTGTTTGTCTGTTAAGTGTAAAGATAGAATTGGGTTTTCTATGTATCCCTGTCTGAGCCTGCCCTAGTATAAATTCCAACTGACCAAAACTTTAAGGCAATCCCCATTTCTCAAGTTTAGGAGTGTTGGGAATATTAGATAATTACCATTAAACAAAGACTTTTTTAAAACTACAGAAAACAGTCAGAAAACTGCAGAGAAAAAAATCTTTCCAAAATGCATTTTCATTTAATGTTGCATTTTAAAAGGAAATGAATATAATATGTTGAGATAAATAATAAATATGCTGTTATTTTTAAATCAAATGATAAAGTATGGATTTCCAAATCTATGCTTTAAAGAAACTCTGATATTAAAAATCTTCTAATATTAAAAATAAACACAATCAGATTATGAATGAAAACCATTGGCTCATACTGAAAATTACTGATGAATCTGTATAAACAAACACTTTTTAATTGGGTTATGGCTTCCCTGTCAATTGAAAGTATGCTTTTTTATATCCTAATTGATATATTTATTTATTCTTGATACCAACTAAATGGATCTTTTTACTAAACCATGTAAAAAGAATAAATAAATGGAGGGAGTTCAGTGTTCTAAATTTAATAATTGTAAGAATTTTGACAAATTTAATTAAATATTTTCTTAATGATAAATGATAATTTATAAATAAAGAAATGGGTGAGATTAAGAAGAAATGAGAATAATAAATTAAGAATTTATTATGAAGATTAATAATTAAGAAATAATACAGGTCAAGGAAAAGGTTAGTGCAGGGAGGCAAGTCTTTTACTCTTAAAAAGACCCACACTCAATAAATTTGTGCTATATTGTCAAGACACTGTCAAAACACTGTTTACTATTCTAATTTCCAATCAAAACTCCCTTCTACTCCAGCTTCTAGAATGTTAGTTGTCACATGAGTTTGCCAACTGTGGTTGTCTTTTACAAAAAAAAAAGAAAGAAAGAAAAAAAAAGTCCACAGAATTGGAAAACATAACATCTGATTGATTATCAGCATCTTATGATCACGGAAGTCTGACGGTGCCATGCTTAAGAAGTATCCAACATGGTCATCGTTCCTATGAGCATCACTAGGGAGTAACATCTACTGTTAAATATCACGGTGGCCTTACCCATCCTCTTGTTGATTCTCCTTAACAGGAACAGGTTGCTTTTTAGTTTTTCCATGCTGTTTTTGAAGAACTAGGGCTGCAGCACTGCGATTCGGCTTTTCTGCTTCATGCACCACACTGTTCATCACGGTTTTAGCTGCAGGGTCCTCAGTTTGAGTCGCCTTTTCTAGTGTGTATGCGGGGTCCTCAGTTTGAGTCGCCTTTTCTAATGTGTATGCTGAACTGGGATTCAGGTTTTCTGATACATGAATTGCACTGTGATTTCCATTTTCTGAAGCACGAACCACCCTTTGAATCTGATCTTCTGATGCATGCACCCAACGGTCATTCAGCTTTTCTGCTGATTGTAACCTGATGACTTTCTGCTTATCAGCTTCTTCACTGACCTTTAATGAAAATTAATATTAAGAATAAGTGACTTTAATTCTTTTATTTCTCTTAAGGGAAAGAGTGTCTTGTCAGTATGTATGTCTGTGTATGGGTGCTGGAGATTGATACCAGGACAATCAGAAGAGCAGCAAGACCTCTAAACTGCTGAGCCATCTCTCTAGCCCAAGTAACTGTTGTGTTTTAATATACAAAGTATACTTCATTTTAAAAAATCAATTTGCTCATTCGTTTTCAGATTTTCTCTCTTTATTATTTTTAATTAGAAATGGTTTGATCAGTTTACCAGTTCAAGTTATAGTCCATTATCACAGGAAAGCCAAAGGAGCAGGAACCTGTGGTAGCTAGCCATAGTCCATCCACAGACAAGAACAATGATTGCATGCATGCTAACACTACAGTCAGTCAAGACTGCAATATCCCTGGGCCCAGCCCAAGAATGGTGCAGTCCAAATTCACAGTAAGTCTTTCAAACCCAGTGGCCCAAATTCAAAAAATCCCTCACAGGAATGACCTCAGGCCAACTTAATCTAGGAATTTTCTCATTGAATGCACATTTCCAAACTGATTCTACATTGTGTCAAAAAGACTATCAAAACTACCCACAATGATGTACTTATCCTTACCATTAATAATTTTGAGTACATCCAGAGTTATTCGATGATAAACACAATAAAGTTTGCGACATTCTTTCTCACAATCCAAATTGCCTCCATATATTTTAGTGCTAAATGGAATTTGTAGAGTGCATTACATTTTTACATCCATTTGTCAACTTATGTGCATTAAGGCTGTCTCCATCTTTTGACTATTATCAATAACACTGCCCTGAACATCCATAATGTACAGGATCTTTTATGGATACATATTTTTATTTCTCCTTGGAATGCACTGAGAATTCAAATTGTTGGACTCTTGGATTTCATTTTTTTAATTGTTAAAAATTTTACAACATATTTGAAATAGAATCTTCAATTCTGCATTCACTGCAGCTGCGTAGGGTGGTTCTACTTCTCCACATCTTCAAGAATACATTTATTTGCCATTAAAAAAACAAATATAATGACTACAGAAGTATGAAATGGGATCTACTAGATTAAGTTTACTTTTCCCTAATTTTAATCAAGTTGGCCATGTTCTCCTGTTTTTATGGCAATTTCTATTTCTTCAGAAAAATGTTACTGAAAATATTGACAGTTTCAAATGGATTCTTTATCACTCTTTGGAATATTACTAAATATTATTACACATTTATGATATATAAATAACAACTATGAAACATGGCTTGTAAATTCATTCAAAATCTTGTGTCTGATTTCTTATCTGTGTTTTATCATTTCATTTTTATCATGAAGCTCACAAGTTCTTTGTTGAAGCTCAAGTTATCAATTTATCTTTTTCCTTAGACACAATTTTATTGAAAAATTCATTTATGCATATAATGTGTTTTTATCAAACTCACTCTCTATTTTCTTACTTTCAATTTCTCCCCTATTCCAAACAACTTCAAGTTTTCCCTGCCCCCTTTTGTGTGTGTCTGTGTGTGTGTGTGTGTGTGTGTGTGTGTGAGTGTGTGCACGCATACCTGTTTGTAGGCAGTCTTGTGTGCATGTCTATTTCAAACCCCAGGAGTCTAATTAGTGCTTCTTCTATATGCAAGAGCATAGAACAATCTACTGGACATGGGTAACTTTGCAGTGGCAGCATATTTGAAGAAAAGTTACTCAAACTTGTTCAGCAGCCATTAATTACCAAATAGAGTCTCAGACAGGGATGGGGCTTTTTGACTGAAATTTTGGCTGGCTTTATCTTATGCAATTGTTGTACATGAAGCTACAGTTATTGTTAGCTCATGTACATAATTGTCCTACCATGATCAATAAAGAAAACTCTATTGCAGATGTCCACTATCTACTGCTTACACTCCTTCAGTCCTCTATTCAATAATCCCCAAATCTTGGGAGGAAAACGAGTGGTATTGATGGTAATACACTCAACAGCTACTGTTCTCTGTATTAATCACCATCTGCAAAAGGAAATGTCTTCAATGAGGGTTGAGAGATACACTAATCTGTGGGTATAAAGATGGGAACTTAAGGGACAATTTAGTACAATGATCATTTTGAAAAATAGTACTAGGTCTCCCTTATATCGATGACCATGGCAGTCAGAAAGTTTTGGCCTAGTTTACAATATTATTAACGGATTCCATCTTTTAGAGTGAGTATTAAATCCATGCCATTTATGTCACTATCACACCAGTGAGCATAACTTGTCAGTTCAATCACAACTAGGCTATTCATTTTAAAATCAAGGTTTAGTGTCATATCTATGGACTCTTTCTGACACAAAATCATAAAAATTTTCTTGTATCACAACTTCAAGTTTCACTATTCTAGCTCTTAAATTTACATTTATGAGCTAATTTTTATGGATGGTGTGAGGTAAATATTTACAGTATATAAGTATAATAAATATAAGTACAATATTTAAGTACAATATATATGTGTGGTCTTTGCACCTTACCCAGATTACCCAGATTACCAGAAGTACGACCTTGGTACTTCTGTAAATTCCAACTGACCAAAAATCAGGTTTAATTTTCTGAGATCTCAAATTTATCCCATTTGTCTACAAGCCATTATCAGAGTCTCTTCCTTGTTAGATTTTGGACAGTAAATTTGAAAATAAGACACTATATGTAATCTAATTTTGTTTCTTTTTAGTAAATAATTTAACTTTTACATCATTTTCAATGTTAGAAGCAACTTACCAGTTTCTGAAAACATACTCTTTTTGATGTTACTTCAAATGGAATTTTTATAATTTTATCCTTTCTGGTATAAAAAAAAAAAAAAAAAAAAAAAAAAACCAACCCTGATTTCTATAATGTGGTTATATATTGTTATTTTGCCAAACTCCTAATTAGTTCATAAGTGTGTTTATGTAATATATATATAAATCAAGTAATAGGCTTAATTTCCTATATGCCATATTATATTATCTACAAACAAAACTTATTTTGTTATTTTTATTTTTATTAGATTTTCCTTTATTTCTATTTTACATGTTATCTCCATTCCTGGTTTTCTCCCAAGAAACTTCCTATCTTTACCATCCCCCCCGCCCCAATCTTGCTTCAAAGAGTGTTTTCTACCAGACAAACATAAAATGAAAGCATCTCATACCAAAACTTATGGTATACAATGAAAGCAGGGCTAAGAAGAAAACTCATAGCTCTAAGTACCTCAAAGAAGACACTGAAGATAACATACACTAGCAACTTCACATCACATCTGAAACCTCTAGGACAAAATAAAAGCAAATACACATAGGAGTAGTAGAAGGCAGGAAATAAACTCAGGGCTGAAATTAACCAAGTAAAAACAAAAAGAACTATACAAAGAATCCACAAAAGAGGAGCTGGTTTTAAAACCATCAAGTGGAAAAGAAGACAGCATCTTCAACAAGTGGTGCTGGCTCAACTGGAGGTTAGAATGTAGAAGAATGAAAATTGATCCATTCATGTCTCTTCTTCAGGTCTCAAGTAATCAGACTGGGTAGGATAATTAAAAATGGTCAGGAACATGGAGAAAAAAAGAGGAGGAATAGGAGGAAGAGGAGAAGAAAAAGGAGGCATGAATTTGGGAAGAGATCTCAAGAATATGTTGAATGTCAAGAATGGGGTTATATGCATTAAAATTATCCATATGTGTGAGATTCACAAATAATAGAAAGCATCAATTTTAAAGTTATTAGAATTTTAGAGTTTTTAGTGTTTTAGCAGTATACATATGTATGTTGTATGTATGTATGTATGTGTATGTATTTCAGACAGACAAGATTTTTTTTGGGGGGGGGGGTACAGGTAGTTGACACCAAGCCTGGTAACTGGAGTACAACTCTGGAACTCACATAGTATGAGGGGAGAACCAAGTCCAGCAAGTTGTCAGTATTCCATACTCACTAGGGCAGTCACATGACAAGACACAACTGATTAGCTAAATCTAATTTTTAAAATGTATCATTTTTAAATTGTTAAATTTATTCATTGTTTCATTTATATGCATTGGAGTTTTGCCTGTATGTATTTCTGCAGAGTGAATATGCCTGCTAATGCTCATGGGATGTTTCTCATGGTGCCTCAAGCATTTCTATATAACCCTACTTGACAAAGGAAAACAGTGTTCTGAATACACCTGACTTACCAAACTTGTACTATCCAAGATCACCTGAAGCTGTTCTGAATCCTGTGTTGGATGTTCCGATTCAACTTTTATCTTCGGGTTGTCTTGCTTCAGTCTAAAAACCATATTTTAAAATAATTATACTCAAAGATCAACTTTTACAAAACAGAGTTCCTGAAATGTGCAGATACTTTTCTAAGATTATTCAAATGAATGACTTGGTAACCATCATTTTTCTAGCTGGGCTTGAAAATTTTGCAAGTATATAATGTACAAAATATAAAGAATAATTGTCTATGTTAAGTTTGGGGAGAAGTCAGAGGGCTATAGTAACATGAAAATTACATCCTACATTCAGCTTTTCCATATAGATCCTAGATTTTCAGGTCCATATGAATTAACAAACACTAGAATCTTTCATTGTATACAATATAGTGAAAAGTGTAACAGAGAAGCAGAATCCTGCGGATGTTTTCCTATGTTTATCTAATGGTTTTCACATTTAAAATGAAGATAGACACAATGACCATGAAGATAACTCTCTCAATCTCCCTATCACACTTCTCTCTCTTGTGTATGTGCATATTTGTGTGTGTGTGTGTGTGTGTGTGTGTGTGTGTGTGTGTGTGTGTGTGTTTGTCTGTTAAGTGTAAAGGTAGAATTGGGTTTTCTATGTATCCCTGTCTGAGCCTGCCCTAGTATAAATTCCGACTGACCAAAACTTTAAGGCAATCCCCATTTCTCAAGTTTAGGAGTGTTGGGAATATTAGGTAATTACCATTAAACAAAGACTTTTTTAAAACTACAGAAAACAGTCAGAAAACTGCAGAGAAAAAAATCTTTCCAAAATGCATTTTCATTTAATGTTGCATTTTAAAAGGAAATGAATATAATATGTTGAGATAAATAATAAATATGCTGTTAATTTTAAATCAAATGATAAAGTATGGATTTCCAAATCTATGCTTTAAAGAAACTCTGATATTAAAAATCTTCTAATATTAAAAATAAACACAATCAGATTATGAATGAAAACCATTGGCTCATACTGAAAATTACTGATGAATCTGTATAAACAAACACTTTTTAATTGGGTTATGGCTTCCCTGTCAATTGAAAGTATGCTTTTTTATATCCTAATTGATATATTTATTTATTCTTGATACCAACTAAATGGATCTTTTTACTAAACCATGTAAAAAGAATAAATAAATGGAGGGAGTTCAGTGTTCTAAATTTAATAATTGTAAGAATTTTGGTAAATTTAATTAAATATTTTCTTAATGATAAATGATAATTTATAAATAAAGAAATGGGTGAGATTAAGAAGAAATGAGAATAATAAATTAAGAATTTATTATGAAGATTAATAATTAAGAAATAATACAGGTCAAGGAAAAGGTTAGTGCAGGGAGGCAAGTCTTTTACTCTTAAAAAGACCCACACTCAATAAATTTGTGCTATATTGTCAAGACACTGTCAAAACACTGTTTACTATTCTAATTTCCAATCAAAACTCCCTTTTACTCCAGCTTCTAGAATGTTAGTTGTCACATGAGTTTGCCAACTGTGGTTGTCTTTTACAAAAAAAAAAAAAAAAGAAAGAAAAAAAAAAGTCCACAGAATTGGAAAACATAACATCTGATTGATTATCAGCATCTTATGATCACGGAAGTCTGACGGTGCCATGCTTAAGAAGTATCCAACATGGTCATCGTTCCTATGAGCATCACTAGGGAGTAACATCTACTGTTAAATATCACTGTGGCCTTACCCATCCTCTTGTTGATTCTCCTCAACAGGAACAGGTTGCTTTTTAGTTTTTCCATGCTGTTTTTTAAGAACTCGGGCTGCAGCACTGCGATTCGGCTTTTCTGCTTCATGCACCACACTGTTCATCACGGTTTTAGCTGCAGGGTCCTCAGTTTGAGTCGCCTTTTCTAGTGTGTATGCGGGGTCCTCAGTTTGAGTCGCCTTTTCTAATGTGTATGCTGAACTGGGATTCAGGTTTTCTGATACATGAATTGCACTGTGATTTCCATTTTCTGAAGCACGAACCACCCTTTGAATCTGATCTTCTGATGCATGCACCCAACGGTCATTCAGCTTTTCTGCTGATTGTAACCTGATGACTTTCTGCTTATCAGCTTCTTCACTGACCTTTAATGAAAATTAATATTAAGAATAAGTGACTTTAATTCTTTTATTTCTCTTAAGGGAAAGAGTGTCTTGTCAGTATGTATGTCTGTGTATGAGTGCTGGAGATTGATACCAGGACCATCAGAAGAGCAGCAAGACCTCTAAACTGCTGAGCCATCTCTCTAGCCCAAGTAACTGTTGTGTTTTAATATACAAAGTATACTTCATTTTAAAAAATCAATTTGCTCATTCGTTTTCAGATTTTCTCTCTTTATTATTTTTAATTAGAAATGGTTTGATCAGTTTACCAGTTCAAGTTATAGTCCATTATCACAGGAAAGCCAAAGGAGCAGGAACCTGTGGTAGCTAGCCATAGTCCATCCACAGACAGGAACAATGAATGCATGCATGCTAACACTACAGTCAGTCAAGACTGCAATATCCCTGGGCCCAGCCCAAGAATGGTGCAGTCCAAATTCACAGTAAGTCTTTCAAACCCAGTGACCCAAATTCAAAAAATCCCTCACAGGAATGACCTCAGGCCAACTTAATCTAGGAATTTTCTCATTGAAGACACATTTCCAAACTGATTCTACATTGTGTCAAAAAGACTATCAAAACTACCCACAATGATGTACTTATCCTTACCATTAATAATTTTGAGTACATCCAGAGTTATTCGATGATAAACACAATAAAGTTTGCGACATTCTTTCTCACAATCCAAATTGCCTCCATATATTTTAGTGCTAAACGGAATTTGTAGAGTGCATTACATTTTTACATTCATTTGTCAACTTATGTGCATTAAGGCTGTCTCCATCTTTTTACTATTATCAATAACACTGCCCTGAACATCCATAATGTACAGGATCTTTTATGGATACATATTTTTATTTCTCCTTGGAATGCACTGAGAATTCAAATTGTTGGACTCTTGGATTTCATTTTTTTAATTGTTAAAAAATTTACAACATATTTGAAATAGAATCTTCAATACTGCATTCACTGCAGCTGCGTAGGGTGGTTCTACTTCTCCACATCTTCAAGAATACATTTATTTGCCATTAAAAAAACAAATATAATGACTACAGAAGTATGAAATGGGATCTACTGGATTAAGTTTACTTTTCCCTAATTTTAATCAAGTTGGCCATGTTCTCCTGTTTTTATGGCAATTTCTATTTCTTCAGAAAAATGTTACTGAAAATATTGACAGTTTCAAATGGATTCTTTATCACTCTTTGGAATATTACTAAATATTATTACACATTTATGATATATAAATAACAACTATGAAACATGGCTTGTAAATTCATTCAAAATCTTGTGTCTGATTTCTTATCTGTGTTTTATCATTTCATTTTTATCATGAAGCTCACAAGTTCTTTGTTGAAGCTCAAGTTATCAATTTATCTTTTTCCTTAGACACAATTTTATTGAAAAATTCATTTATGCATATAATGTGTTTTTATCAAACTCACTCTCTATTTTCTTACTTTCAATTTCTCCCCTATTCCAAACAACTTCAAGTTTTCCCTGCCCCTTTGTGTGTGTGTCTGTGTGTGTGTGTGTGTGTGTGTGTGTGTGTGTGAGTGTGTGCACGCATACCTGTTTGTAGGCAGTCTTGTGTGCATGTCTATTTCAAACCCCAGGAGTCTAATTAGTGCTTCTTCTATATGCAAGAGCATAGAACAATCTACTGGACATGGGTAACTTTGCAGTGGCAGCATATTTGAAGAAAAGTTACTCAAACTTGTTCAGCAGCCATTAATTACCAAATAGAGTCTCAGACAGGGATGGGGCTTTTTGACTGAAATTTTGGCTGGCTTTATCTTATGCAATTGTTGTACATGAAGTTACAGTTATTGTTAGCTCATGTACATAATTGTCCTACCATGATCAATAAAGAAAACTCTATTGCAGATGTCCACTATCTACTGCTTACACTCCTTCAGTCCTCTATTCAATAATCCCCAAATCTTGGGAGGAAAACGAGTGGTATTGATGGTAATACACTCAACAGCTACTGTTCTCTGTATTAATCACCATCTGCAAAAGGAAATGTCTTCAATGAGGGTTGAGAGATACACTAATCTGTGGGTATAAAGATGGGAACTTAAGGGACAATTTAGTACAATGATCATTTTGAAAAATAGTACTAGGTCTCCCTTATATCGATGACCATGGCAGTCAGAAAGTTTTGGCCTAGTTTACAATATTATTAACGGATTCCATCTTTTAGAGTGAGTATTAAATCCATGCCATTTATGTCACTATCACACCAGTGAGCATAACTTGTCAGTTCAATCACAACTAGGCTATTCATTTTAAAATCAAGGTTTAGTGTCATATCTATGGACTCTTTCTGACACAAAATCATAAAAATTTTCTTGTTTCACAACTTCAAGTTTCACTATTCTAGCTCTTAAATTTACATTTATGAGCTAATTTTTATGGATGGTGTGAGGTAAATATTTACAGTATATAAGTATAATAAATATAAGTACAATATTTAAGTACAATATATATGTGTGGTCTTTGCACCTTACCCAGATTACCCAGATTACCAGAAGTACGACCTTGGTACTTCTGTAAATTCCAACTGACCAAAAATCAGGTTTAATTTTCTGAGATCTCAAATTTATCCCATTTGTCTACAAGCCATTATCAGAGTCTCTTCCTTGTTAGATTTTGGACAGTAAATTTGAAAATAAGACACTATATGTAATCTAATTTTGTTTCTTTTTAGTAAATAATTTAACTTTTACATCATTTTCAATGTTAGAAGCAACTTACCAGTTTCTGAAAACATACTCTTTTTGATGTTACTTCAAATGGAATTTTTATAATTTTATCCTTTCTGGTATACAAAAAAAAAAAAAAAAAAAAAAAACCAACCCTGATTTCTATAATGTGGTTATATATTGTTATTTTGCCAAACTCCTAATTAGTTCATAAGTGTGTTTATGTAATATATATATAAATCAAGTAATAGGCTTAATTTCCTATATGCCATATTATATTATCTACAAACAAAACTTATTTTGTTATTTTTATTTTTATTAGATTTTCCTTTATTTCTATTTTACATGTTATCTCCATTCCTGGTTTTCTCCCAAGAAACTTCCTATCTTTACCATCCCCCCCGCCCCAATCTTGCTTCAAAGAGTGTTTTCTACCAGACAAACATAAAATGAAAGCATCTCATACCAAAACTTATGGTATACAATGAAAGCAGGGCTAAGAAGAAAACTCATAGCTCTAAGTACCTCAAAGAAGACACTGAAGATAACATACACTAGCAACTTCACATCACATCTGAAACCTCTAGGACAAAATAAAAGCAAATACACATAGGAGTAGTAGAAGGCAGGAAATAAACTCAGGGCTGAAATTAACCAAGTAAAAACAAAAAGAACTATACAAAGAATCCACAAAAGAGGAGCTGGTTTTAAAACCATCAAGTGGAAAAGAAGACAGCATCTTCAACAAGTGGTGCTGGCTCAACTGGAGGTTAGAATGTAGAAGAATGAAAATTGATCCATTCATGTCTCTTCTTCAGGTCTCAAGTAATCAGACTGGGTAGGATAATTAAAAATGGTCAGGAACATGGAGAAAAAAGAGGAGGAATAGGAGGAAGAGGAGAAGAAAAAGGAGGCATGAATTTGGGAAGAGATCTCAAGAATATGTTGAATGTCAAGAATGGGGTTATATGCATTAAAATTATCCATATGTGTGAGATTCACAAATAATAGAAAGCATCAATTTTAAAGTTATTAGAATTTTAGAGTTTTTAGTGTTTTAGCAGTATACATATGTATGTTGTATGTATGTATGTATGTGTATGTATTTCAGACAGACAAGATTTTTTTTTGGGGGGGGGTACAGGTAGTTGACACCAAGCCTGGTAACTGGAGTACAACTCTGGAACTCACATAGTATGAGGGGAGAACCAAGTCCAGCAAGTTGTCAGTATTCCATACTCACTAGGGCAGTCACATGACAACACACAACTGATTAGCTAAATCTAATTTTTAAAATGTATCATTTTTAAATTGTTAAATTTATTCATTGTTTCATTTATATGCATTGGAGTTTTGCCTGTATGTATTTCTGCAGAGTGAATATGCCTGCTAATGCTCATGGGATGTTTCTCATGGTGCCTCAAGCATTTCTATATAACCCTACTTGACAAAGGAAAACAGTGTTCTGAATACACCTGACTTACCAAACTTGTACTATCCAAGATCACCTGAAGCTGTTCTGAATCCTGTGTTGGATGTTCCGATTCAACTTTTATCTTCGGGTTGTCTTGCTTCAGTCTAAAAACCATATTTTAAAATAATTATACTCAAAGATCAACTTTTACAAAACAGAGTTCCTGAAATGTGCAGATACTTTTCTAAGATTATTCAAATGAATGACTTGGTAACCATCATTTTTCTAGCTGGGCTTGAAAATTTTGCAAGTATATAATGTACAAAATATAAAGAATAATTGTCTATGTTAAGTTTGGGGAGAAGTCAGAGGGCTATAGTAACATGAAAATTACATCCTACATTCAGCTTTTCCATATAGATCCTAGATTTTCAGGTCCATATGAATTAACAAACACTAGAATCTTTCATTGTATACAATATAGTGAAAAGTGTAACAGAGAAGCAGAATCCTGCGGATGTTTTCCTATGTTTATCTAATGGTTTTCACATTTAAAATGAAGATAGACACAATGACCATGAAGATAACTCTCTCAATCTCCCTATCACACTTCTCTCTCTTGTGTATGTGCATATTTGTGTGTGTGTGTGTGTGTGTGTGTGTGTGTGTGTGTGTGTGTGTGTTTGTCTGTTAAGTGTAAAGATAGACTTGGGTTTTCTATGTATCCCTGTCTGAGCCTGCCCTAGTATAAATTCCGACTGACCAAAACTTTAAGGCAATCCCCATTTCTCAAGTTTAGGAGTGTTGGGAATATTAGATAATTACCATTAAACAAAGACTTTTTTAAAACTACAGAAAACAGTCAGAAAACTGCAGAGAAAAAAATCTTTCCAAAATGCATTTTCATTTAATGTTGCATTTTAAAAGGAAATGAATATAATATGTTGAGATAAATAATAAATATGCTGTTAATTTTAAATCAAATGATAAAGTATGGATTTCCAAATCTATGCTTTAAAGAAACTCTGATATTAAAAATCTTCTAATATTAAAAATAAACACAATCAGATTATGAATGAAAACCATTGGCTCATACTGAAAATTACTGATGAATCTGTATAAACAAACACTTTTTAATTGGGTTATGGCTTCCCTGTCAATTGAAAGTATGATTTTTTATATCCTAATTGATATATTTATTTATTCTTGATACCAACTAAATGGATCTTTTTACTAAACCATGTAAAAAGAATAAATAAATGGAGGGAGTTCAGTGTTCTAAATTTAATAATTGTAAGAATTTTGATAAATTTAATTAAATATTTTCTTAATGATAAATGATAATTTATAAATAAAGAAATGGGTGAGATTAAGAAGAAATGAGAATAATAAATTAAGAATTTATTATGAAGATTAATAATTAAGAAATAATACAGGTCAAGGAAAAGGTTAGTGCAGGGAGGCAAGTCTTTTACTCTTAAAAAGACCCACACTCAATAAATTTGTGCTATATTGTCAAGACACTGTCAAAACACTGTTTACTATTCTAATTTCCAATCAAAACTCCCTTCTACTCCAGCTTCTAGAATGTTAGTTGTCACATGAGTTTGCCAACTGTGGTTGTCTTTTACAAAAAAAAAAAAAAAGAAAGAAAAAAAAAAGTCCACAGAATTGGAAAACATAACATCTGATTGATTATCAGCATCTTATGATCACGGAAGTCTGACGGTGCCATGCTTAAGAAGTATCCAACATGGTCATCGTTCCTATGAGCATCACTAGGGAGTAACATCTACTGTTAAATATCACGGTGGCCTTACCCATCCTCTTGTTGATTCTCCTCAACAGGAACAGGTTGCTTTTTAGTTTTTCCATGCTGTTTTTGAAGAACTAGGGCTGCAGCACTGCGATTCGGCTTTTCTGCTTCATGCACCACACTGTTCATCACGGTTTTAGCTGCAGGGTCCTCAGTTTGAGTCGCCTTTTCTAGTGTGTATGCGGGGTCCTCAGTTTGAGTCGCCTTTTCTAATGTGTATGCTGAACTGGGATTCAGGTTTTCTGATACATGAATTGCACTGTGATTTCCATTTTCTGAAGCACGAACCACCCTTTGAATCTGATCTTCTGATGCATGCACCCAACGGTCATTCAGCTTTTCTTCTGATTGTAACCTGATGACTTTCTGCTTATCAGCTTCTTCACTGACCTTTAATGAAAATTAATATTAAGAATAAGTGACTTTAATTCTTTTATTTCTCTTAAGGGAAAGAGTGTCTTGTCAGTATGTATGTCTGTGTATGAGTGCTGGAGATTGATACCAGGACCATCAGAAGAGCAGCAAGACCTCTAAACTGCTGAGCCATCTCTCTAGCCCAAGTAACTGTTGTGTTTTAATATACAAAGTATACTTCATTTTAAAAAATCAATTTGCTCATTCGTTTTCAGATTTTCTCTCTTTATTATTTTTAATTAGAAATGGTTTGATCAGTTTACCAGTTCAAGTTATAGTCCATTATCACAGGAAAGCCAAAGGAGCAGGAACCTGTGGTAGCTAGCCATAGTCCATCCACAGACAGGAACAATGAATGCATGCATGCTAACACTACAGTCAGTCAAGACTGCAATATCCCTGGGCCCAGCCCAAGAATGGTGCAGTCCAAATTCACAGTAAGTCTTTCAAACCCAGTGACCCAAATTCAAAAAATCCCTCACAGGAATGACCTCAGGCCAACTTAATCTAGGAATTTTCTCATTGAAGACACATTTCCAAACTGATTCTACATTGTGTCAAAAAGACTATCAAAACTACCCACAATGATGTACTTATCCTTACCATTAATAATTTTGAGTACATCCAGAGTTATTCGATGATAAACACAATAAAGTTTGCGACATTCTTTCTCACAATCCAAATTGCCTCCATATATTTTAGTGCTAAATGGAATTTGTAGAGTGCATTACATTTTTACATTCATTTGTCAACTTATGTGCATTAAGGCTGTCTCCATCTTTTGACTATTATCAATAACACTGCCCTGAACATCCATAATGTACAGGATCTTTTATGGATACATATTTTTATTTCTCCTTGGAATGCACTGAGAATTCAAATTGTTGGACTCTTGGATTTCATTTTTTTAATTGTTAAAAAATTTACAACATATTTGAAATAGAATCTTCAATTACTGCATTCACTGCAGCTGCGTAGGGTGGTTCTACTTCTCCACATCTTCAAGAATACATTTATTTGCCATTAAAAAAACAAATATAATGACTACAGAAGTATGAAATGGGATCTACTGGATTAAGTTTACTTTTCCCTAATTTTAATCAAGTTGGCCATGTTCTCCTGTTTTTATGGCAATTTCTATTTCTTCAGAAAAATGTTACTGAAAATATTGACAGTTTCAAATGGATTCTTTATCACTCTTTGGAATATTACTAAATATTATTACACATTTATGATATATAAATAACAACTATGAAACATGGCTTGTAAATTCATTCAAAATCTTGTGTCTGATTTCTTATCTGTGTTTTATCATTTCATTTTTATCATGAAGCTCACAAGTTCTTTGTTGAAGCTCAAGTTATCAATTTATCTTTTTCCTTAGACACAATTTTATTGAAAAATTCATTTATGCATATAATGTGTTTTTATCAAACTCACTCTCTATTTTCTTACTTTCAATTTCTCCCCTATTCCAAACAACTTCAAGTTTTCCCTGCCCCTTTGTGTGTGTGTCTGTGTGTGTGTGTGTGTGTGTGTGTGTGTGAGTGTGTGCACGCATACCTGTTTGTAGGCAGTCTTGTGTGCATGTCTATTTCAAACCCCAGGAGTCTAATTAGTGCTTCTTCTATATGCAAGAGCATAGAACAATCTACTGGACATGGGTAACTTTGCAGTGGCAGCATATTTGAAGAAAAGTTACTCAAACTTGTTCAGCAGCCATTAATTACCAAATAGAGTCTCAGACAGGGATGGGGCTTTTTGACTGAAATTTTTGCTGGCTTTATCTTATGCAGTTGTTGTACATGAAGTTACAGTTATTGTTAGCTCATGTACATAATTGTCCTACCATGATCAATAAAGAAAACTCTATTGCAGATGTCCACTATCTACTGCTTACACTCCTTCAGTCCTCTATTCAATAATCCCCAAATCTTGGGAGGAAAACGAGTGGTATTGATGGTAATACACTCAACAGCTACTGTTCTCTGTATTAATCACCATCTGCAAAAGGAAATGTCTTCAATGAGGGTTGAGAGATACACTAATCTGTGGGTATAAAGATGGGAACTTAAGGGACAATTTAGTACAATGATCATTTTGAAAAATAGTACTAGGTCTCCCTTATATCGATGACCATGGCAGTCAGAAAGTTTTGGCCTAGTTTACAATATTATTAACGGATTCCATCTTTTAGAGTGAGTATTAAATCCATGCCATTTATGTCACTATCACACCAGTGAGCATAACTTGTCAGTTCAATCACAACTAGGCTATTCATTTTAAAATCAAGGTTTAGTGTCATATCTATGGACTCTTTCTGACACAAAATCATAAAAATTTTCTTGTTTCACAACTTCAAGTTTCACTATTCTAGCTCTTAAATTTACATTTATGAGCTAATTTTTATGGATGGTGTGAGGTAAATATTTACAGTATATAAGTATAATAAATATAAGTACAATATTTAAGTACAATATATATGTGTGGTCTTTGCACCTTACCCAGATTACCCAGATTACCAGAAGTACCACCTTGGTACTTCTGTAAATTCCAACTGACCAAAAATCAGGTTTAATTTTCTGAGATCTCAAATTTATCCCATTTGTCTACAAGCCATTATCAGAGTCTCTTCCTTGTTAGATTTTGGACAGTAAATTTGAAAATAAGACACTATATGTAATCTAATTTTGTTTCTTTTTAGTAAATAATTTAACTTTTACATCATTTTCAATGTTAGAAGCAACTTACCAGTTTCTGAAAACATACTCTTTTTGATGTTACTTCAAATGGAATTTTTATAATTTTATCCTTTCTGGTATACAAAAAAAAACCAACCCTGATTTCTATAATGTGGTTATATATTGTTATTTTGCCAAACTCCTAATTAGTTCATAAGTGTGTTTATGTAATATATATATAAATCAAGTAATAGGCTTAATTTCCTATATGCCATATTATATTATCTACAAACAAAAATTATTTTGTTATTTTTATTTTTATTAGATCTTCCTTTATTTCTATTTTACATGTTATTTCCATTCCTGGTTTTCTCCCAAGAAACTTCCTATCTTTACCATCCCCCCTCCCCAATCCTGCTTCAAAGAGTGTTTTCTACCAGACACCCATAAAATGAAAGCATCTCATACCAAAACTTATGGTATACAATGAAAGCAGGGCTAAGAAGAAAACTCATAGCTCTAAGTACCTCAAAGAAGACACTGAAGATAACATACACTAGCAACTTCACATCACATCTGAAACCTCTAGGACAAAATAAAAGCAAATACACATAGGAGTAGTAGAAGGCAGGAAATAAACTCAGGGCTGAAATTAACCAAGTAAAAACAAAAAGAACTATACAAAGAATCCACAAAAGAGGAGCTGGTTTTAAAACCATCAAGTGGAAAAGAAGACAGCATCTTCAACAAGTGGTGCTGGCTCAACTGGAGGTTAGAATGTAGAAGAATGAAAATTGATCCATTCATGTCTCTTCTTCAGGTCTCAAGTAATCAGACTGGGTAGGATAATTAAAAATGGTCAGGAACATGGAGAAAAAAAGAGGAGGAATAGGAGGAAGAGGAGAAGAAAAAGGAGGCATGAATTTGGGAAGAGATCTCAAGAATATGTTGAATGTCAAGAATGGGGTTATATGCATTAAAATTATCCATATGTGTGAGATTCACAAATAATAGAAAGCATCAATTTTAAAGTTATTAGAATTTTAGAGTTTTTAGTGTTTTAGCAGTATACATATGTATGTTGTATGTATGTATGTATGTATGTGTATGTATTTCAGACAGACAAGATTTTTTTGGGGGGTGGGGGGGTACAGGTAGTTGACACCAAGCCTGGTAACTGGAGTACAACTCTGGAACTCACATAGTATGAGGGGAGAACCAAGTCCAGCAAGTTGTCAGTATTCCATACTCACTAGGGCAGTCACATGACAACACACAACTGATTAGCTAAATCTAATTTTTAAAATGTATCATTTTTAAATTGTTAAATTTATTCATTGTTTCATTTATATGCATTGGAGTTTTGCCTGTATGTATTTCTGCAGAGTGAATATGCCTGCTAATGCTCATGGGATGTTTCTCATGGTGCCTCAAGCATTTCTATATAACCCTACTTGACAAAGGAAAACAGTGTTCTGAATACACCTGACTTACCAAACTTGTACTATCCAAGATCACCTGAAGCTGTTCTGAATCCTGTGTTGGATGTTCCGATTCAACTTTTATCTTCGGGTTGTCTTGCTTCAGTCTAAAAACCATATTTTAAAATAATTATACTCAAAGATCAACTTTTACAAAACAGAGTTCCTGAAATGTGCAGATACTTTTCTAAGATTATTCAAATGAATGACTTGGTAACCATCATTTTTCTAGCTGGGCTTGAAAATTTTGCAAGTATATAATGTACAAAATATAAAGAATAATTGTCTATGTTAAGTTTGGGGAGAAGTCAGAGGGCTATAGTAACATGAAAATTACATCCTACATTCAGCTTTTCCATATAGATCCTAGATTTTCAGGTCCATATGAATTAACAAACACTAGAATCTTTCATTGTATACAATATAGTGAAAAGTGTAACAGAGAAGCAGAATCCTGCGGATGTTTTCCTATGTTTATCTAATGGTTTTCACATTTAAAATGAAGATAGACACAATGACCATGAAGATAACTCTCTCAATCTCCCTATCACACTTCTCTCTCTTTGTGTATGTGCATTTGTGTGTGTGTGTTTGTCTGTTAAGTGTAAAGATAGACTTGGGTTTTCTATGTATCCCTGTCTGAGCCTGCCCTAGTATAAATTCCGACTGACCAAAACTTTAAGGCAATCCCCATTTCTCAAGTTTAGGAGTGTTGGGAATATTAGATAATTACCATCAAACAAAGACTTTTTTAAAACTACAGAAAACAGTCAGAAAACTGCAGAGAAAAAAATCTTTCCAAAATGCATTTTCATTTAATGTTGCATTTTAAAAGGAAATGAATATAATATGTTGAGATAAATAATAAATATGCTGTTAATTTTAAATCAAATGATAAAGTATGGATTTCCAAATCTATGCTTTAAAGAAACTCTGATATTAAAAATCTTCTAATATTAAAAATAAACACAATCAGATTATGAATGAAAACCATTGGCTCATACTGAAAATTACTGATGAATCTGTATAAACAAACACTTTTTAATTGGGTTATGGCTTCCCTGTCAATTGAAAGTATGCTTTTTTATATCCTAATTGATATATTTATTTATTCTTGATACCAACTAAATGGATCTTTTTACTAAACCATGTAAAAAGAATAAATAAATGGAGGGAGTTCAGTGTTCTAAATTTAATAATTGTAAGAATTTTGATAAATTTAATTAAATATTTTCTTAATGATAAATGATAATTTATAAATAAAGAAATGGGTGAGATTAAGAAGAAATGAGAATAATAAATTAAGAATTTATTATGAAGATTAATAATAAAGAAATAATACAGGTCAAGGAAAAGGTTAGTGCAGGGAGGCAAGTCTTTTACTCTTAAAAAGACCCACACTCAATAAATTTGTGCTATATTGTCAAGATACTGTCAAAACACTGTTTACTATTCTAATTTCCAATCAAAACTCCCTTCTACTCCAGCTTCTAGAATGTTAGTTGTCACATGAGTTTGCCAACTGTGGTTGTCTTTTACAAAAAAACAAAACAAAACAAAACAAAACAAAACATGTCCACAGAATTGGAAAACATAACATCTGATTGATTATCAGCATCTTATGATCATGGAAGTCTGACGGTGCTATGCTTAAGAAGTATCCAGCATGGTCATCGTTCCTATGAGCATCACTAGGGAGTAACATCTACTGTTAAATATCATGGTGGCCTTACCCATCCTCTTGTTGATTCTCCTCAACAGGAACAGGTTGCTTTTTAGTTTTTCCATGCTGTTTTTGAAGACCTAGGGCTGCAGCACTGCGATTCGGCTTTTCTGCTTCATGAACCACACTGTTCATCACGGTTTCAGCTGCGGGGTCCTCAGTTTGAGTCGCCTTTTCTAATGTGTATGCTGAACTGAGATTCAGGTTTTTGGATACATGAATTGCATTGTAATTTTCATTTTCTGAAGGATGAACAACACTTTGAATCTGGCCTTCTGATGCATGCACCCAACTGTCATTCAGCTTTTCTGCTGATTGCAACCTGACGACTTTCTGCTTATCAGCTTCTTCAGTAACCTTTAATGAAAATTAATATTAAGAATAACTGACTTGGTTCCTTCCAGTCTGGGACAGACCACTGAGCAGATCTTGAGTGGCAGCTCTGCCTCCAATCACACAGAACCCAGAGGAAGCAGGGCTCCCAGGAACTCTACCCCAGGCAGTATCTTAGGTAAGGAGACAGCAACGTCAACCACAAACAGGGAGTAACTGGGACCCACAAGGACCCAGGAAGTCACTCCCAGCCTGGAGCACTGAGCAGATCTTGGGTGGCAGCTCTGCCCCCAATCTCTAAGAACCCAGAGGAAGCAGGGCTCCCAGAGCTCTAACCTGGGCAATATCCTGTCTGCACCTGAGCACTGAGCAGATTTTGGTCCCCAGATGTTACCCCAGTAGTTACACCCACCCCATACAGTTCTGCTACAACCAAAATAGTAGGAAAGACAGGCTCCATTCAGAGACAGGGCAGGTAGCACTAAGGAGATACAGATGGCAAAAGGCAAGCACAAGAACATAAGCATAAGCAACCCAGGGTACTTGGCATCATTAGAACCTACTTCTCCCACACAAGAAAGTCCTGAATTCCCTGTATTACTAGGAAAGCAAGATTCAGATTTAAAATCACTTCTAATGATGATGATGATGAGGGCTTTAAGAAGGACATAAATAACACTCTCAAAGAATTTGAGAACACAGGTAAACAGGTAGAAGCCCTTAAACTGGAAACACAAAAATTCCTTAAAGAATTACAAGAGAACACAACCAAACAGGTGAAGGAATTGAACAAAACCATCCAGAACATAAAAATGGAAGTAGAAACAATCACGAAATCACAAAGGGAGACTACTCTGGAGACAGAAAACCTAGGAAAGAAATCAGGAGTCATAGACACAAGCATCACCAACAGAATACAAGAGATAGAAGAGAGAATCTCATGTGCAGAATATACCATGGAAAACATTGGCACAACTATAAAAGAAAATGCAAAATGCAAAAAGCTTCTAAGCCAAAACATATAGGAAATCCAAGACACAACAAGAAAGCCAAACCTAAGGATTATAGGTATAGATGAGGGTGAAAACTCCCAACTTAAAGGGCCAGTAAATATCTTTAACAAAATTGTAGAGGAAAACTTCCCTAATCTAAAGAAAGAAATCTCCATAAATATACAAGAAGCCTTCAGAACCCCAAATAGACTGGACCAAAAAAGAAATACCTCCCGTCACATAATAATCAAAACATCAAATATACAAAACAAAGAAAAAAAATACTAAAAGCAGTAAGGGAAAAAGGTGAAGTAACATATAAAGGCAGACCTATCAGAATTACACCAGACTTCTCACTAGAGACTATAAAAGCTAGAAGATCCTGAACTGATATCATACAGACCCTAAGAGATCACAAATGCCAGCCCAGACTACTATACCCAGCAAAACTCTCAATCACTATTGATGGAGAAACCAAGATATTCCATAACAAAACCACATTTACACAATATCTTCCCACAAATCCAGCACTTCAAAGGATAATGGATGGAAAACTCAAACCAAGAAAAATCAAGAAAGTAGTCTTCCAACAACCCCAAAAGAAGATAGTTAGACAAACATAATTCCACCTCTAATAACAAAAATAACAGGAAGCAACAATCATTTTCCCTTAATATCTCTTGATATCAGTGGACTCAATTTTCCAATAAAAAGACATAGACTATCAGATTGGATACATATACAGGATCCAGCATTTTGCTGCATACAGGAAATGCACCTCTGTGAAAAAGACAGACACCACCTCAGAGTAAAACAATGGAAAACAAGCAAATGGTCCCAAGAAACAAGCTGGAGTAGCGACTCTAATATTAAATAAAATAGATTTTCAACCAAAAATAATCAAAAAAAGATAAGGAAGGACACTTCATATTCATCAAAGGAAAAATGTACCAAGAGGAACTTGCAATTCTCAACATCTATGTCCCAAATGAAAGGGCACCCACATACATAAAAGAAGCTTTGCTAAAGCTGAAAGCATACATTGCACCTCACACAATAATAGTGGGAGATTTCAACACCCCACTCTCAGCAATGGACAGATCATGGAAACGAAAACTAAACCAAGACACAATGAAACTAACATAGGTTATGAACCAATTGGATTTAACTGACATCTGTAGAACATTTCATCCTAAAACAAAAGAATATACCCTTTTCTCAGCACCTCATGGTACCTTCTCCAAAATAGACCATATGATTGGTCACAAAACAGGCCTCAACAGATACAAAAAGATTGAAATAATCCCTTGTGCCCTATCAGACCACCATGGACTAAGGCTGGTCTTTAATAGTTACAAAAACAACGGAAAGCCTACATATGCGTGGAAACTGAACAATGCTTTACTCAATGATGAATTGGTCAAGGATGGAATAAAGAAAGAAATTAAAGACTTTTTAGAATTTAATGAAAAGTGGACACATCATACCAAAAGTTGTGGGACTCGATGAAAGCAGTACTAAGAAGAAAACTCATAGCTCTAAGTGCCTACAAAAAGAAACTGGAAAGAGCAAACACTAACAACTTGACAGCACTCCTGAAAGCTTTAGAACAAAAAAGAAGCTAATATACCCAAGAGGAGTAGACAGAAGGAAATAATCAAACTCAGGGCTGAAATCAACCAAGTAGAAACAGAAAGAACTATACAAAATACAAAATGAGGAGCTGGTTCTTTGAGAAAATCAACAGGATAGATAAACCCTTAGCCAGACTAACCAAAGGGCACAGAGACAGTATCCAAATTAATAAAATCAGAACTGAAAAGGGAGACATAACAACAGAAACCGAGGAAATAAAAATTGTCAAATCCTACTTCAAAGGCCTATACTCAATAAAATTGGATAATCTGGATGAAATGGACAATTTTCTAGACAGATACCAAGTATCAAAATTAAATCAGGAGCAGATAAACCATCTAAATAGTTCCATAACCCTTAAAGAAATAGAAACAGTCATTAAAAGTCTCCCCACAAAAAAAGTCTAGAACCAGATGGTTTTAGTGCAGAATTCTATCAGACCTTCAAAGAAGACCTAACACCAATTTGCTTCAAACTATTCCACAGAATAGAAACAGAAGGAACACTATGCAATTCATTCTATGAAGCTACAATTATGCTCATACCTAAACCTCACAAAAACCCAACAAAGAAAGAGAACTACAGACCAATTTCTCTTATGAATATTGATGCAAAAATACTCAATAATATTCTTGCAAACCAAATCCAAGAACACATCAAAGCAATCATAGCAATCATGCATCATGATCAAATAGGCTTTATCCCAGGAATGCAGGGATGGTTCAGTATTTGGAAATCCATCAATGTAATTTCACCACATAAATAAACACAAAGAAAAAACCACATAATCATCTCACTAGATGCCAAGAAAGCATTTGACAAAATTCAACATCCCTTCATGTTAAAAGTCTTGGAAAGATCAGGAATTCAAGGCCCATACCTAAACATAGTAAAAGCAATATACAGCAAGCCAGTAGCCAACATCAAACTAAATGGAGAGAAACTTGAAGCAATCCCACTAAGATCAGGGACTAGACAAGGCTGCCCACTCTCACCCCACCTATTCAATATAGTACTGGAAGTCCTAGCCAGAGCAATTAGACACCAAAAGGAAGTCAAAGAGATACAAATAGGAAAGGAAGAAGTCAAAATTTCACTATTTGCAGATGATATGATAGTATACTTCAGTGACCTTTAAACTTCCAACAGAAAACTTCTAAACCTGATAAACAACTTCAGCAAAGTGGCTGGATATAAAATCAACTCAAACCAATCAGTAGACTTCCTCTAATCAAAGGATAAACAGACTGAGAAAGAAGTTAGGGAAATGACACCCTTCACAATAGTCACAAATAATATAAAATACCTTAGAGTGAACCTAACTAAGCAAGTAAAAGATCTGTATGACAAGAACTTCAAGTCTCTGAAGAAAGAAAAAGAAGATCTCAGAAGATGGAAAGATCTCCCATTGATTGGCAGGATTAACTTAGTAAAAATGGCCATCTTGCCAAAAGCAATCTACAGGTTCAATGTAATCCCCATCAAAATTTCAAATCAATTCTTCATAGAGATAGAAAGAGCAATTTGCAAATTCATTTGGAATAACAAAAAGCCAGGATAGTGAGAACTATTCTCAACAATAAAAGAACTTCTGGGGGAATCACTGCCCCTGATCTCAAACTGTACTACAGAGCAATAGTGATTAAAAAAAAAAAAAAAAAAAAAAAAAAACTAAAAACTGCATGGTATTGGTACAGAGACAGGTGGGAAAATCAGTGGAATAGAATTGAAGATCCAGAAATGAACCCACACACTTATGGTCACTTGATCTTTGACAAAGGAACTAAAACCATCCAGTGGGAAAAAAGACGCCATTTTCAGTAAATGGTGCTGGTTCAACTGGAATTCAGCATGTAGAAGGATGAAAATCCATCCATTCTTATCTCCTTGTACAAAACTCAAGTCCAAGTGGATAATGGACCTTCACATAAAACCAGATATGCTGAAACTAATAGAAGAAAAGGTGGGGAAGACCGTTGAATATCTAGGCACAGGGGAAAAGTTCCTGAACAGAACACCAATGGCTTATGCTGTAAGATCAAGAATTGACAAATGGGATCTCATAAAACTGCAAAGCTTCTATAAGGCAAAGGATATTGTCAATAAGACAAAACAGCTACCAACATATTGGGAAAATATCTTTGCCAATCCTACATCTGATAGAGGGCTAATATCTAGTATATACACAGAAGTCATGAAATTATACTCCAGAAAACCAAATAACCTTATTAAAAATGGGGTACAGAGCTAAACAAAGAATTCTCAACTGAGGAAACTCGAATAGCCAAGAGAAGCACCTTAAGAAATGCTCAATATCCTTAGTCATCATGGAAATGCAAATCAAAACAACCCTGAGATACTACCTCACACCAGTCAGAAGGGCTAAGATCAAAAACTCAAGTGATAGTAGATGCTGGCGAGGATGTGGAGAAAGAGGAACACTCCTCCATTGTTGGTGGGATTGCAAGCTGGTACAACCACTCTGGAAATCAGTCTGGCAGTTCCTCAGAAAACTGAACCTGAGGATCCAGCTATACCACTCCTGGGCATATACCCATAAGATGCTCCAAGATATAATAAGGACATATGCTCCACTATGTTCATAGCAGCCTTATTTATAATAGCTAGAAGCTGGAAAGAACCCAGATGTCCTTCAACAGAGGAATGGATACAAAAAATGTGGTACATTTACACAATGGAGTACTACTCAGCTATTAAAAATAATAAATTTGAGAAATTCTTAGGTAAATGGATGGAACTAGAAAATATCATCCTGAGTGAATTAACCCAATCACAAAAGAACACACATGGTATTTACTCACTGATAAGCGGATGTTAGCCCAAAAGCTTGGAATAGCCAAGACTCAAGTCACAGACCACATGAAGCTCATGAAGAAGGAAGACCAAGTGTGGGTGCCTCAGTCCTACTTAGAATGAGTAACAAAATACTCAAGGGAGCAAATATGGAGACAAAGTGTGGGACAGACACTGAAGAAGTGGCCATCTGGAGACCATTCCACCTGGGTATGGATACTGATGTGGATGGCAGGAAGTACATGCTGACAAGAGCCTGATATAGCTGTCTACTTAGAGGTCTGCCAGAGGCTGACACATTCAGAGGCAGATGCTCACAGCTAACCACTGATCTGATCAAGGGTTTCCCAATGGAGAAGTTAGAGAGAAGACTAAAGGAGCTGAAAGGGTTTGTGGCCCCATGAGGAGAGCAACAATACCAACCAACCAGAGCCCCCCAAGGTCTAAACCACCAGCCTGGGAGCACATAGGGAGGGACCTATGACTCCATCTGTACATGAAGGCAGGATGGTCTTGTAGGGCATAGGTGGGAGAGGAGATTCTTGGCACCATTAAGGATGAACACTGAGTGGCAGGGGGAATTCGAGGGTGGGGAGGTGGGAGTGGGATTATATGCCCCATAGAAGCATAGGAGGGGGGATGGGATAGGAAGTTCCTGGGTGATGGGGGCAATGGGGGTAAGGGGAGAAAATCTGAAATGTAAATATAATATCCAGTAAAAACAAAACAAAACAACAACAAAAAAGAGAATGGTAGGTGTTTAAATCTAATCCCCACAAGGTTCCTGTCCTGGAACATGTGACTGAGACACCCCATGGAGAGGACTGTGGTAATCAGTGACTTAGGGACACCTGAAGTCCTTGCATATGCAGATGAGGCATCACTAACATCTCAGAGGAAGACAATAGAATTAGATATTTTTTTTATTTACATTTCATATGTTATCCCCTTTCCTGGTTTTCTCCCCAGAAACACCTATCCCTTCCCAGCTACCCCTGCTTCAGTGAAGGTGTTCCCCTACCAACCCATGAAATGAAAGTACATCATACCCAAACTTATGGAACACAATGAAAGCAGGGCTAAGGGGAAAATTCATAGCTCTAAAATGCCTTTAAAAGGAAACTGGAGATAAAATACACTGGCAGCTTCACATCACACCTGAAAACACTAGAACAAAAAGAAGCAAATACACACAGGAGTAGTCAAAGGCAGGAAATAATCAAACTCAGGGCTGAAATCAACCAAGTACAAGTAAAAAGAACTATACAAACAATCAACAAAACCAGGAGCTGGTTCTAAAACCATCCAGTGCAAAAAAGATAGCATTTTCAACAAATGGTGCTGGCTCAACTGGAGGTCCTCATGTAGAAGAATGCGCATTGATCCATTCTTATCTCTTCTACAAACCTCAAGTCCAAGTGGATCAGGAACCTCCACATAAAACCAGATACACTGAAACTAACAGAGGAGAAATTGAGAAAGAGATTTGAACACCTGCACACGGGAGAAATTTTGTTGAACAAAACAACAATGGCTTATGCTATAAGATCAACGCTAGACAAAAAGGACCTCATAAAATTGCAAAACTTCTTCTGTAAGGCAAAGAACACTTTCAATAGAACAAAATGGAAACCAACTTTCAAGAACTCATTGCAGCTATGGTTACCTACACACAACATACAGAGAGCAGTCCGAATGACAGAATGTACAGAGGAATGGCTCATGAGGCTCCATCCTTTTCTGAGGAGATATTGGTAGTTGATGGCTGGTGACGATGGGTGAAGGTTTTGGGTGGAGGAAGTGTAGATACTGAGATATTGATCACCATTCAGGAGATGGCCGCACATCCATAAATATATGACCAACAGTAATCAAACTTTGTAGAATAATTAATAGTGGACAAGAACATGCAGAAAAAAGAGGAGGAATAAAAGGAAGGGGGAGAAGAACAAGGAGATATGATGTTGGAAAGGGATCTTAAAGATGTGTTGGATATCCAGATTGGGAGTATATGCATTCAATTATTCATATGTGTGACATCCACAAATAATAGACGACATCAACTTTAAAGTTATTAGAGTCTTAGAGTTATTAGCATTTAGCAGAATACACACACACATACATACATGCTTACATATATATACATATATATGTTTACTGAACATCTTGTATGTATGAAATACATACACACATACATACCTACATACTTACATATATATATATTTAAGTATACATATACATATGTATATAAGTATGTATGTATGTATATATGTATGTATGTATCTGTGTATGTATTTCACACAGACAAGATAGTTTTATAGGTACAGGTAGTTGACACCAAGCTTCGTAACTGGAGTACATTCCCTGGAACATATACAATATGAGGAGAGAACCAAGTCCTACAAGTTGTCTTTATTCCATACTCACTAGCACAGTCACTGGACAACACAGAGAACTGATTAGCAAAATCTAATTTTTAAATTGTATCATTTTTAAATTGTTAAATTTATTCATTGTTTCATTTATATGCATTGGAGTTTTGCCTGTATATATCTCTGCAGTGTGAATATGCCTCATACTGCTCATGAGATTTTTCTCATGGTGCCTAAGTATTCCTGTAAAACACTGCTTGAGAAAGAAAAATAGTGTTTGGAATACACCTGACTTACCAAACTTGTACCATCCAAGATCACCTGAAGCTGTTCTGAATCTTCTGTTGGATGTTCTGATTTAACTATTATATTCGGGTTGCCACGTTTCAGTCTAAAAACCATATATTAAAATAATTATACTCACAGATCAACTTTTACAAAACAGAGTTCCTGAAATGTGCAGATACTTTTCTAAAATTATTCAAATGAATGGCTTGGTTACTGTCATTGTTCTAGCTAGACTTGAAAAATTTTCCAAGATAAAATGTAGAAGATTTAAAGAATAATTGGCTATGATAAGTTCTGGGAGAAGTCCTAGGGCAATAAAAGCATGAAAATTACAACCTGCATTCAGCTTTTCTATGTAGCTCCAAGCTTTTCAGGTTCATATAAATTAACAAACACTACAATCTTTCATTCTGTTCAATATAGTGAAAAGTCTGACAGAGAAGCAAAGTCCTGCTGATTTTTCTCTATGTTTATCTCATGGTTTTCACATTTGAAATGGGGATAGGCACAATGACCAGAGAGATATCTCTCTCAATCTCCCTCCCACACACCTCTGTGTGTGTGTGTGTGTGTGTGTGAGTGCATGTGTGAGTGCTTGCATGCATTTGTGCTTGTGTTCCTGTGTGCCTGTGTCCGTGTGTGTGTGTGTGTGTGTGTGTGTGTGTGTGTGTGTGTGTGTGTATGTGTTAAGTCTCAAGATGGATTTGAATTTTCTATGTATCTCTCTCTGCCTGAGCCTGTTCTAGTATGAATTTAGGCTGACCAAAACCTTAAGGCAATCCTCATTTCTCAAGTTTGTAAGTGTTAAAAATGCTAGGTACTTACAATCAAACAAAGATTAAATAAAAAAATCTTGAATAAAACAGATACTGAAGAGAAAAAAATGTTTTACAAAATGCACTTTCATTTAATGTTGCATTTTAAAGAACATGAATACAACATGTTGACATGAAAAGCTGGTTATACAATTCATTTTAATCAAACAACAAAGTATGAATTTTTAAATCTATGCTTTAAAGAAACTCTGATATTAATAATTTTCTTCTAATATTAAAAAAAACAGAATCAGATATTGAATGAAAGTTTGTGACACATATTGAAAATTACTGATGAATCTGTAGAAACACTTTTATTTTTTGTTTTTTGAGACAGGGTTTCTCTGTATAGACCTGGCTGTCCTGAAACTCACTCTGCAGACCAGGCTGGCCTCAAACTCCCAACTGCTGGGATTAAATGTGTGCACCAAAGCTGTCTGACATATAAATATTTTTAATTGGATATGGCCACTCTATCTATTGAAATTATGTTTTGATATCCTAATAGATATATTTATTTGTTCTTCATACCAACTAAATGAATATTTTTACTATACTGTGTAAAAAAGAATAAATAAAGGTGGAGGGTTCAGTGTTCTATATTTCATAATTGTAAGGATTTTGATAAATTTCATTAAATATTTTCTTGATGATAAATCACATATCATTAAGAAATGGGTAAGATTGAACTTATATTTATCAGCAGACAATAGTAGCTATAAAATAACATACTGTCAACAATCATTCACTTCCCCTAATGTGAGAAAACTCCATCAATTATTGGATCCATGAACTAAGTGCAAAACCACTCTATTTAATTTTCTACATCCAATAGTTTTATTCTTGAGACTGCTGTCATTTTTATATGTGGGTGTCTGTGTTTTATGTGAGTGTGTGGATATTGTATGTGTGTGCATGTGTGTAGTGTGTATAGTGTGTGTGTGTTTGTGTGTGTGCACGTGTACTTTGTAAATATTCTTCAGTAGATGATATTTAATGGATATCTACCTTGACACACTCTACAAGTACTGAGAAATAATACAGGTCAAGAAAAAGGATAGTGCAGAGAAGCAAAATTTTTATGCTTAAACAACCCACAGTCAATAACTTTGTGCTATATTGTCAAGACACTGTCAAAACATTGTTTACTATTCTAATTTCCAATCAAAACTCCCTTTTACTCCAGCTTCTAGAATATTAGTTGTCACATGAGTTTGCCAACTGTGGTTGTCTTTTAAAAAAACCATGTCCACAGAATTGGAAAACATAACATCTGATTGATTATCAGCATCGTATGATCATGGAAGTCTGACGGTGCCATGCTTAAGAAGTATCCAACATGGTCATCGTTCCTATGAGCATCACTAGGGAGTAACATCTACTGTTAAATATCACGGTGGCCTTACCCATCCTCTTGTTGATTCTCCTCAACAGGAACAGGTTGCTCTTTAGTTTTTCCATGCTGTTTTTGAAGAACTCGGGCTGCAGCACTGCGATTTGGCTTTTCTGCTTCATGCACCACACTGTTCATCAGGTTTTCAGGCACCTCAGTTTGACTCTCATTTGCTGATGTGCACGCCAAACTGCGATTCAGGTTTTGTGATACATGAATTGCACTGTGATTTCCATTTTTGGAAGCACGAACCACCCTTTGATTCTGGTCTTCTGATGCATGCACCCAACTTTCATTCAGCTTTTCTGCTGATTGCAACCTGATGACTTTCTGCTTATCAGCTTCTTCAATGTCCTTTAATGAAAATTAATATTGAGAATAAGTGACTTTAATTTTTTATTTCTCTTAAGGGAAAGAGTGTCTTGTCATTATGTATGTCTGTGTATGGGTGCTGGGGATTCATACCAGGGCCATCAGAAGAGCAGCAATACCTCTAAACTGCTGAGCCATCTCTCCAGCCCAAGTAACTGTTGTGTTTTAATAGACAAAGTTTTCTACATTAATCTTTTCAATTCACTCATTAGTTTTCCTGTTTTTCCTTTTTTTTTTTAAAGTAGAAATGGTTTGTTTAGCTAAATACTCCAAGTTACAGTCCATTATCACAGGAAAGCCAAAGGAGCAGGAACCTGTGGTAGCTAGCCATAGTCCATCCACAGACAGGAACAATGAATGCATGCATGCTAACACTACAGTCAGTCAAGACTGCAATATCCCTGGGCCCAGCCCAAGAATGGTGCAGTCCAAATTCACAGTAAGTCTTTCAAACACAGAGACCCAAATTCAAAAAATCCCTCACAGGAATGACCTCAGGCCAACTTAATCTAAGAATTTTCTCATTGAAGACACATTTCCAAACTGATTCTACATTGTGTCAAGAAGACAATCAAAACTACCCATAAAAATGCACTTATCCTTACTTCCAATAACTTTGAGTACATCCAGAGTTATTCGACAATAGACAGAATACATTATGAAACATTCTTTCTCATAATCCAAATTGCTTCCATATATTTTAGCTGCTAAGTGGAATTTGTAGAACGCATTAGATTTTTACATCCATTTGTCAACTAATGTGCATTAAGGCAGTCTCCATCTTTTGGCTATTATGAATAATATTGTCATGAACATCCATAATGTGTGATATATGTTTTTATTTCACCTTGAAATGCACTGAGAAGTGGAACTTTGGGCCCTTGGATGTCATTCATTTTAATTGTTTAGAAATTTACAACATATTTGAAATATAATATTCAATATTACATCCACTCCAGTTGTATGGGGTGGTTCTATTTCTCCACATCTTCGAGAATTTTTACATTTGCCTTTAAAAAACAGAGTTATAACTACTACAGAAGAATGAAATGGAATCTACTGGATTAAGTTTACTTTGCTCTAAGTTTAATCATGGTAAATATCTTTTCCTGTATTTTGGCAATTTCTATTTCTTCAGGAAAATATATATTCAAAATATTGAGAGTTTCAAATGGGATTCTTTATCATACTATTTCCATAGATACATTCATGATATGTAAATAAAAATTCTGAAAACATGACTTGTAAATCTATTCAAAATCATGTGTCTGGTTTCTTATCTGTGTTTTCTCATTTCATTTATATCATGAAGCTCACAAGTTCTTAGTTTGTGGAAGCTCAAGTTATCAATTTATTCTTTCCATAGGCACCATTTTATTGAAAATTCATTTATGCATATAATGTGTTTTTATCAAACTCACTCTCCATTTTCTTACTTCCAGTTGCTCCTATTCCATCCAACTTCAAGATTCTCCCTGCCCGCATTTCTGTGTCTGTGTGTTTGTGTATGTGAGTTTGTGTTTATGTGTGTGTGTGCAGGCATATCTGTTTGTAGATAGTCTTGCGTGTGTGTCTGTTTCAAAACCCAGGAGTCTAATTAGTGCTGTTTGTGTATGTAAGAGTGTAGAACCATGTACTGGACATGGGTAGCTTTGCAGTGGCAGCATATTTGAAGAAAACTTACAAACCTTGTTAAGCAGCCATTGGTTACCAAATAGGGTCTCAGACATGGATTGGGCCTTTTGACTGGGTTTTTACTGGCTTCATCATACACGGGTGTTGTGCATGAAGTCATGGCCACTGTGAGCTCATGTACACAATTCTTCTACCATGTTTAATAAATAAAGCTCTATTGCAGACGTCCACTATCTACTGCTTACACTCATTTTATCCTCTAATCAATAATCAAAAAATCTTGGGAGGAAAACGAGTGGTATTGATGGTAATACACACAACAGCTAGCTACTGTTCTCTGTATTAATCACCATCTGCAAAAGGAAATTCCTTCAATGAGGGTTGAGAGATACACTAATCTATGGGTATAAAGATGGGAACGTATGGGACAATTTAGTACAATGATCATTTTGAAAAATAGTACTAGGTCTCCCTTATATCGATGACCATGGCAGTCAGAAAGTTTTGGCCTAGTTAACAATATTATTAACGGATTCCATCTTTTAGAGTGAGTATTAAATCCATGCCATTTATGTCACTATTACATCAGTGAGCATAACTTGCCAGTTCAATCACAACTAGGCTGTTCATTTTCAAAATCAAAGTTTCAGTGGCATATCTAGGGACTCTTTCTGACATAAAATCATAAAGATGTTCTTGTCTCACAACTTCAAGTTTCACCATTCTAGCTCTTAAATTTACATCCATAAGCTAATTTTTATGGATGGCATGAGGTAAAGAGTTATAATATATAAGTAATATATATATATATATATATATATATATATATATATATATATATGTGTGTGTGTGTGTGTGTGTGTGTGTGTGTGTGTGTGTGTGTGTGTGTGTATGAACAATATATAAGTTCAATATATAATTATGGTCTTTGCACCTTATCCAGCTTTGCCAAATTTCTTTGATACTTCTCTAAATGCCAACTGACCAAAAATCAGGGTTAATTTTCTGGACTCTCAATTTTATCCCATGGTCTACAAGCCATTATCAGAGTCTCTTCCTGATTAGATTTTAAACAGTAAATATGAAGATGAGACATTATATGTAACCTAATTTTGTTTCTTTTTCAATAAGTAATTTAACTTTTGCATTTTTCAATGTTAGAATTAACATTTTTCTGAAAAAATACTGTATTTGATGCCATTGCAAATAGAAGTTTTGTAATTTAATTTTTTGCTGGTGTACAAAAAGAAAACTGATATCTACAATAAGGTTATATATTGTTAATTTGCCAAACTCACTATTAGTTCATAAGTGTGTTTATGTAAAATATATGTATATATTAATATATGTAAATTTCTGTAGGCCATATTATACTTTCCACACATAGAAAACAATTCTTTATTTTTCATTTTTATTAGGTATTCTCTTTATTTACATTTTACATGTTATCCCCCTTCCTGGTTTTCTTCCCAGAAACACCCTATCCCTTCTCACCTACCCCTGCTTCAATAAAGTTGTTCCCCTACCAACCCATGAAATGAAAGCACATCATACCAAAACTTATGGGACACAATGAAAGCAGGGCTAAGGGGAAAATTCATTGCTCTAAAATGCCTTTAAAAGGAAACTGGAGATAAAATACATTGGCAGCTTCACATCACACCTGAAAACACTAGAACAAAAAGAAGCAAATACACAAAGGAATACTCAAAGGCAGAAAATAATCAAACTCAGGACTGAAATCAACCAAGTAAAAAGAACTATACAAACAATCAACAAAACCGGAAACTGGTTTGGAAACCATCCAGTGGAAAAAGACAGCATTTTCAACAAATGGTCCTGGCTCAACTGGAGGTCCTCATGTAGAAGAATGTGCATTGATCCATTCTTATCTCTTCTACAAACCTCAAGTCCAAGTGGATCAAGAGCCTCCACATAAAACCAGATACACTGAAACTAATAGAGGAGGAAGTAGGAAAGAGCCTGGACCATGTGCACACAGGGGAGAATTTTCTGAACAGATCAATGGCTTATGCTCTAAGATCAACACTAGACAAATGGCACCTCATAAAATTGCAAAGCTTCTTCTGTAAGGCAAAGGGCACTTTCAATAGAATAAAACAGAAACCAACTTTCAAGAACTCATTGCAGCTATGGTTACCTACACACAACATACAGAGAGCAGTCCGAATGACAGAATGTACAGAGGAATTGGTCATGAGGCTCCATCCATTTCTGAGGAGATATTGGTAGTTGATGGCTGGTGATGATGGGTGAAGTTTTTGGGTGGAGGAGGTTGAGATTCTGGAGGTTGATCACCATTCAGGAGATGGCTCCACATCCAAAAATATACGACCAGCAGTAATCACACTTGGTAGAAAAATTAAAAATGAACAAGATCATAGAGAAAAAAGGAGGAATAAGAGAAAGGGGAGATGAAAGAGAAGACATGAATTTGGAAAGGAATCTAAAACATGTGTTGGATGTCAAGGATGGGGAGTATATGCTTTAAAAATTTATCCATGTGTTAGATTCACAAGTAAGAGATGACATCAACTTTAAAGTCATTAGAGTTTTAGTGTTATCAGCGTTTTAGCAGAATACATATGTATGTATGTATATATGCATGTATGTACATATGTATGTGTGTGCGTTCCTGCGAGCATGTGTGTGTGCTTGTGTGTGTTTCTCTCTCTCTCTCTCTCTCTCTCTCTCTCTCTCTCTCTCTCTCTCTCTCTCTCTCTCTCTCTCTCTCTCTCTCTCTCTGTGTGTGTGTATTTCAGACAGACCAGATAGTTTCATGGGTCAGGGTAGTTGACACCAAGCCTGGTAACTGGAGTACATTTCCTGGAACACACAAAATATGAGCAGAGAACCAAGTTCCACAAGTTGTTCTCTCTATTCCATATTCACTAGAGCAGTCACATGACAACACAAAGATGATTAGCTAAATCTAATTTTTAAATTGGTAAATTCATTCATCGTTTCATTTCTATGCATTGGAGTTTTGCTTGTATGTATTTCTGCAGAGTGAATATGCCTGCTATTGCTCATGGGAGGTTTCTCATGGTGCCTCAGGTATTCCTATACAACACTGCTTGACAAAGGAAAGCAGTGTTCTGAATACACCTGACTTACCAAAGGTATATCATCCATGATCTCCCAAGGATCTTCTGAATCTTCTAATGAATATTCTGATTCAACTTTTGTCTTCGGGTTGCGACGTTTCAGTCTAAAAACCACATTTTAAAATAATTATACTCAAAGGTCACCTTTTACAAAACAGAGTTCCTGAAATGTGCAGATACTTTTCTAAAATTATCCAAATGAATGGATTGGTAACCATCACTTTTCCAGCTGGAGTTGAAAATTTTGCCAAGATAAAATGTACAAAATGTAAAGAATAATTGGCTATGTTAACTTCTGGGTGAAGTCCCAGGGCTATAAAACATGAAAATTACAACCTGCATTCAGCATTTCCATATAGGTCCTAGATTTTCAGGTCCATATGAATTAACAAACACTACAATCTTTTATTGTGTTCAATATAGTGAAAAGTCTGACAGAGAAGCAAAGTCCTGCTGATTTTTCCCTATGGTTATCTCATGGTTTTCACATTTGAAATGGGGATAGGCACGATGACCAGAGAGATATTTATCTCAATCTCCCTCCCACACACCTGTCTCTTTGTGTGTGAGAGTGCATGTGTGAGTGCATTGTGCTTGTGTTTGTGTGTGCCTGTGTCTGTCTGTGTGTGTTAAGTGTCAAGATGGATTTGGGTTTTCTATGTATTGCTGCCTGAGCCTGTCCTAGTATGTATTCAGGCTGACCAAAACCTTAAGGCAATCCTCATATCTCAAGTTTACCATAAAACAAAGATTAAATTAACAAAAGAAACTGCATAAGGCAGTCAGAAAACTGAAGAAAAAAATTTTTAAAGTTCACTTTCATTTAATGTTGCGTTTTAAAGAAAATGAATACAGCATGTTGACATGAAAAACTGGTTATGGGGTTCATTTTAATCAAACAACAATGTATGGATTTCCAAATCTATGCTTTAAAGAAACTCTGATATTAACAATCTTCTTCTAACATTAACAACAAACAGAATCAGATATTGAATGAAAATCTTTGGCCCATATCAAAAATTACTGATGAATCAGTATAAACAATTTTAATTGGATAATGGCCTCTTTATCTACTGAAACTATGTTTTGATATCCCAATTAATATATTTATTTGTTCTTCATACCGAATAAATGGATCTTTTTACTATACTGTGTGAAAAGAATAAATAGAAGTGGAGAGTTCAGTGTTCGATATTTCATAATTATAAGGATTTTGATATATTTTATTGAATGTTTTCTTGATGATAAATCACATATGGTAAAGAAATGAGTGAGATTGAACTTATACTTATTTATCAGCAGACAATAGTAGCTATAAAATAACATACTGTCAACCATCATTCACTTCCCCTAATGTGAGAAAACTGCATCAATTATTGGATCCATGAACTAAGTGCAAAACCACTCTATGTAATTTTCTACAACAAATAGTTTTATTCTTGAGACTACTGTCACATTTATACATGATTGTGTGGGTTTTATGTGAGTGTGTGGATATTGTATGTGTGTGCATGTGTGTAGTGTGTGCAGTGTTTTTGTGTGTGTGCACGTGTACTTTCTAAATATAATTCAGTAGATGTCATTTGATGGATAGCTATCTTGACACACTCTACAAGTACTGAGAAATAATACAGGTCAAGGAAAAGATTAGTGGAGAGAAGCAAAACTTTTATGCTTAAACAACCCACACTCAATAACTTTGTGCTATATTGTCAAGACACTGTCAAAATGCTGTTTACGATTCTAATTTCCAATCAAAACTCCCTTTTACACCAGCTTCTAGAATATTAGTTGTCACATGAGTTTGCCAACTGTGGTTGTCTTTTTAAAAAAAACATGTCCACAGAATTGGAAAACATAACATCTGATTGATTATCAGCATCTTATGATCACGGAAGTCTGACGGTGCCATGCTTAAGAAGTATCCAGCATGGTCATCGTTCCTATGAGCACCACTAGGGAGTAACATCTACTGTTAAATATCACGGTGGCCTTACCCATCCTCTTGTTGATTCTCCTCAACAGGAACAGGTTGCTCTTTAGTTTTTCCATGCTGTTTTTGAAGAACTCGGGCTGCAGCACTGCGATTCGGCTTTTGTGCTTCATGCACCACACTGTTCATCAGGTTTTTAGGCACCTCAGTTTGACTCTCATTTGCTGATGTGCACGCCAAACTGCGATTCAGGTTTTGTGATACATGAATTGCACTGTGATTTCCATTGTCGGAAGCACGAACCACCCTTTGATTCTGGTCTTCTGATGCATGCACCCAACGGTCATTCAGCTTTTCTGCTGATTGCAACCTGATGACTTTCTGCTTATCAGCTTCTTCAATGTCCTTTAATGAAAATTAATATTGAGAATAAGTGACTTTAATTTTTTTTATTTCTCTTCAGGGAAAGAGTGTCTTGTCAGTATGTATGTCTGTGTATGGGTGCTGGGGATTCATACCAGGGCCATCAAACGTGCAGCAAGACCTCTAAACTGCTGAGCCATCTCTCCAGCCCAAGTAACTGTTGTGTTTTAATAGACAAAGTTTCCTACATTAATCTTTTCAATTCACTCATTAGTTTTCCTGTTTTTCCTTTTTTTTTTTAAAGTAGAAATGGTTTGTTTAGCTAAATACTCCAAGTTACAGTCCATTATCACAGGAAAGCCAAAGGAGCAGGAACCTATGGTAGCTAGCCATAGTCCATCCACAGACAGGAACAATGAATGCATGCATGCTAACACTACAGTCAGTCAAGACTGCAATATCCCTGGGCCCAGCCCAAGAATGGTGCAGTCCAAATTCACAGTAAGTCTTTCAAACACAGTGGCCCAAATTCAAAAAAAATCCCTCACAGGAATGACTTCAGGCCAACTTAATCTAGGAATTCTCTCATTGAAGACACATTTCCAAACTGATTCTACATTGTGTCAAGAAGACAATCAAAACTACCCATAAAAATGCACTTATCCTTACTTCCAATAACTTTGAGTACATCCAGAGTTATTCGACAATAGACAGAATACATTATGAAACATTCTTTCTCATAATCCAAATTGCTTCCATATATTTTAGCTGCTAAGTGGAATTTGTATACTGCATTAGATTTTTACATCCATTTGTCAACTAATGTGCATTAAGGCAGTCTCCATCTTTTGGCTATTATGAATAATATTGTCATGAACATCCATAATGTGTGATATATGTTTTTATTTCACCTTGAAATGCACTGAGAAGTGGAACTTTGGGCCCTTGGTTATCATTCATTTTAATTGTTTAGAAATTTACAACATATTTGAAATGTAATATTCAATATTACATCCACTCCAGTTGTATGAGGTGGTTCTATTTCTCCACATCTTCAAGAATCCTTACATTTGCCTTTAAAAAACAGAGTTATAACTACTACAGAAGAATGAAATGGAATCTACTGGATTAAGTTTACTTTGCTCTAAGTTTAATCATGGTAAATATCTTTTCCTGGTTTTTTGGCAATTTCTATTTCTTCAGGAAAACATATATTCAAAATATTGAAAGTTTCAAATGGGATTCTTTATCATACTATGGAATATTTCTATATATTTTATGAGCCATTCATGATATGTTAATAAAAATTATGAAAACATGACTTGCAAACCTATTCAAAATCATGTGTCTGGATTGTTATCTGTGTTTTATCATTTCATTTCTATCATGAAGCTCACATGTTCTTAGTTTGTGGAAGCTCAAGTTATTAATTTATTCTTTCCATAGGCACCATTTTATTGAAAATTTCATTTATGCATATAATGTGTTTTTATCAAACTCACACTCCATTTTCTTACTTCCAGTTGCTCCTATTCCATCCAACTTCAAGATTCTCCCTGTCACCATTTCTGTGTGTGTGAGTTTGTGTGTGTGTATGCATTCCTGTTTGTAGGTAGTCTTGCGTGTGTGTCTGTTTCAAAACCCAGGAGTTTAATTAGTGCTGTTCGTGTACGCAAGAGTAGTAGCTACCATGTACTGGACATGGGTAGCATTGCAGTGGCAGTGTATTTGAAGAAAACTTACAAAACTTGTTCAGCAGCCATTAATTACCAAATAGATTCTCAGACATGGATTGGGCTTTTTGACTGGGTTTTTACTGGCTTCATCTTACACAGGTATTGTGCATGAAGTCATAGCCTCTGTGAGCTCATGTACACACTTCTCCTACCATGTTTAATAAATAAAGTTCTATTGCAGATGTCCACTATCTACTGCGTACACTCCTTTTATCCTCTAATCAATAATCAAAAAATCTTGGGAGGAAAACGAGTGGTATTGATGGTAATACACTCAACAGCTAGCTACTGTTCTCTGTATTAATCACCATCTGCAAAAGGAAATTCCTTCAATGAGGGTTGAGAGATACACTAATCTATGGGTATAAAGATGGGAACGTACGGGACAATTTAGTACAATGATCATTTTGAAAAATAGTACTAGGTCTCCCTTATATCAATGACCATGGCAGTCAGAAAGTTTTGGCCTAGTTTACAATATTATTAACGGATTCCATCTTTTAGAGTGAGTATTAAATCCATGTCATTTATGTCACTATCACACCAGTGAGCATAACTTGCCAGTTCAATCACAACTAGGGTCTTCATTTTCAAAATCAAGGTTTCAGTGGCATATCTAGGGACTCTTTCTGACACAAAATCATAAAGATGTTCTTGTCTCACAACTTCAAGTTTCACCATTGTAGCTCTTAAATTTACATCCATGAGCTAATTTTTATGGATGGCATGAGGTAAAGAGTTACAATATATAAGTATATACATATATATATATATATATATATATTCATATATATATACATATATATGTATATATATATGAACAATATATAAGTTAAATATATAATTATGTTCTTTGCACCTTATTCAGCTTTGCCAAATTTCTTTGATCCTTCTCTAAATGCCAACTGACCAAAAATTAGGGTTAATTTTCTGGGCTCTCAATTTTATCCCATCGTCTACAAGCCATTATCAGAGTCTCTTCCTGATTAGATTTTAAACAGTAAATGTGAAGATAAGACATTATATGTAACCTAATTTTGTTTCTTTTTCAATAAGTAATTTAACTTTTTCATTTTTCAATGTTAGAATTAACTTAACATTTTTCTGAAAAAATACTGTATTTGATGCCATTGCAAATGGAAGTTTTGTAATTTAATTTTTTGCTGGTGTACAAAAAGAAAACTGATTTCTACAATAAGGTTATATATTGTTAATTTGCCAAACTTACTATTAGTTCATAAGTGTGTTTATGTAAAATATATATATATATATATATATATATATATATATATTAATATATGTAAATTTCTATAGGCCGTATTATACTTTCCACACATAGAAAACAATTCTTTATTTTTCATTTTTATTAGGTATTCTCTTTATTTACATTTCACATGTTGTTCACCTTCCTTGTTTTCTTCCCAGAAACACCCTATCCCTTCTCAGCTACCCCTGCTTCAATAAAGTTGTTTCCCTACCAACCCATGAAATGAAAGCACATCATACCAAAACTTATGGGACACAATGAAAGCAGGGCTAAGGGGAAAATTCATTGCTCTAAAATGCCTTTAAAAGGAAACTGGAGATAAAATACACTGGCAGGTTCACATCACACCTGAAAACACTAGAACAAAAAGAAGCAAAATACACACAGGAATACTCAAAGGCAGGAAATATTCAAACTCAGGACTGAAATCAACCAAGTCAAAAGAACTATACAAACAATCAACAAAACCAGAAACTGGTTCGGAAACCATCCAGTGGAAAAAGACAGCATTTTCAACAAATGGTGCTGGCTCAACTGGAGGTCCTCATGTAGAAGAATGCGCATTGATCCATTCTTATCTCTTCTACAAACCTCAAGTCCAAGTGGATCAAGAGCCTCCACATAAAACCAGATACACTGAAACTAATAGAGGAGGAAGTAGGAAAGAGCCTGGACCATGTGCACACAGGAGAGAATTTTCTGAACAGATCAATGGCTTATGCTCTAAGATCAACACTAGACAAATGGCACCTCATAAAATTGCAAAGCTTCTTCTGTAAGGCAAAGGGCACTTTCAATAGAACAAAACAGAAACCAACTTTCAAGAACTCATTGCAGCTATGGTTACCTACACACAACATACAGAGAGCAGTCCGAATGACAGAATGTACAGAGGAATGGCTCATGAGGCTCCATCCTTTTCTGAGGAGATATTGGTAGTTGATGGCTGGTGACGATGGGTGAAGTTTTTGGGTGGAGGAGGTTGAGATTCTGGAGGTTGATCACCATTCAGGAGATGGCTCCACATCCAAAAATATATGACCAGCAGTAATCACACTTGGTAGAAAAATTAAAAATGAACAAGAACATAGAGAAAAAAGGAGGAATAAGAGGAATGGGGAGATGAAAGAGAAGACATGAATTTGGGAAGGGATTTCAAATATGTTGGATGTCAAGAATGGGAGTATATGCTTTAAAAATTTATCCATGTGTTAGATTCACAAGTAAGAGATGACATCAACTTTAAATTATTAGAGTTTTAGTGTTACCAGCATTTTAGCAGAATACATATGTATGTATATATGTATGTGTGTATGTAAGTACATATGTATGTGTGTGCGTTTGTGTGAGTATTTATGTGTGTGAGTGTGTGTGTGTGTGTGTGTGTGTTTCAGAGAGACTAGATAGTTTCATGGGTCCAGGTAGTTGACACCAAGCCTGGTAACTGGAGTACATTTCCTGGAACACACAAAGTATGAGGAGAGAACCAAGTCCCGCAAATTGTTCTCTCTGTTCCATATTCAATAGAGCAGTCACATGACAACACACAGATGATTAGCTAAGTCTAATTTTTAAATTGTTAAATTCATTCATCGTTTCATTTCTATGCATTGGAGTTTTGCTTGTATGTATTTCTGCAGAGTGAATATGCCTGCTATTGCTCATGGGATGTTTATCTTGGTGCCTCAACACTGCTTAACAAAGGAAAGCAGTGTTCTGAATACACCTGACTTACCAAAAGTATTTCCTCTATGGCCTTCTGAAGCTCTTCTGGATCTTCTAATGAATATTCCGATTCAACTTTTGTCTTCCGGTTGCCACGTTTCAGTCTAAAAACCACATTTTAAATAATTATACTCAAAGATCACCTTTTACACAACAGAGTTCATGAAATGTGCAGATACTTTTCTAAAATTATTCAAATGAATGGATTAGTAACCATCACATTTCCAGCTGGAGTTGAAAATTTTGCCAAGATAAAATGTACAAAATGTAAAGAATAATTGGCTATGTTAACTTCTGGGTGAAGTCCCAGGGCTATAAAACATGAAAATTACAACCTGCATTCAGCATTTCCATATAGGTCCTAGATTTTCAGGTCCATATGAATTAACAAACACTACAATCTTTTATTGTGTTCAATATAGTGAAAAGTCTGACAGAGAAGCAAAGTCCTGCTGATTTTTCCCTATGGTTATCTCATGGTTTTCACATTTGAAATGGGGATAGGCACGATGACCAGAGAGATATCTCTCTCAATCTCCCTCCCACACACCTCTGTCTTTGTGTGTGTGAGTGCATGTGTGAGTGCATTGTGCTTGTGTTTGTGTGTGCATGTGTCTGTCTGTCTCTCTGTCTGTCTGTCTGTCTCTCTCTCTCTCTCTCTCTCTCTGTGTGTGTGTGTGTGTGTGTGTGTGTGCGTGTGCGTGTGCGTGCGTGCGTGTGTGTGTGTGTGTGTGTGTGTTAAGTGTCAAGATGGATTTGGGTTTTCTATGTATTGCTGCCTGAACCTGTCCTAGTATGAATTCAGGCTGACTAAAACCTTAAGGCAATCCTCATATGTTAAGTTTACCATAAAACAAAGATTAAATTAACAAAAGAAACTGCATAAGGCAGTTAGAAAACTGAAGAAAAAAAATTTTTAAAGTTCACTTTCATTTAATGTTGCGTTTTAAAGAAAATGAATACAACATGTTGACATGAAAAACTGGTTATGGGGTTCATTTTAATCAAACAACAAAGTATGGATTTCCAAATCTATGCTTTAAAGAAACTCTGATATTAACAATCTTCTTCTAACATTAACAACAAACAGAATCAGATATTGAATGAAAATCTTTGGTCCATACCAAAACTTACTGATGAATCTGTATAAACTCTATTTAAGTGGCTAATGGCCTCTCTATCTACTGAAACTATGTTTTGATATCCATGTTAAACTATTTATTTGTTCGTTATACAAACTAAAGGGATCTTTTCACTATACTGTGTGAAAAGAGTAAATAGAAGTGGAGAGTACAGTGTTCTATATTTCATAATTGTAAGGATTTTGATAAATCTCATTAAATATTTTCTTGATGATAAACCACATATTGTAAAGAAATGGGTGAGATTGAACTTATACTTATTTATCAGCAGACAATAGTAGCTATAAAATAACGTACTGTCAACAATCATTCACTTCCCCTAATGTGAGAAAACTGCATCAATTATTGGATCCATGAACTAAGTGCAAAACCACTCTACTTAATTTTCTACATCCAATAGTTTTATTCTTGAGACTGCTGTCATTTTTATATGTGGGTGTGTGTGTTTTATGTGAGTCTGTGGATATTGTATGTGTGTGCATGTGTGTAGTGTGTGTGTGTGTGTCTGTGTTTGTGCGCACGCGTGTGTGTACTTTCTAAATATTCTTCAGTAGATGTCATTTGATGGATAGCTACCTTGACACACTCTACAAGTACTGAGAAATAATACAGGTCAAGGAAAAGGTTAGTGCAGAGAAGCAAAACTTTTATGCTTAAACAACCCACACTCAATAACTTTGTGCTATATTGTCAAGACACTGTCAAAACATTGTTTGCTATTCTAATTTCCAATCAAAACTCCCCTTTACACCAGCTTCTAGAATGTAAGTTGTCACATGAGTTTGCCAACTGTGGTTGTCTTTTACAAAAAAAAAAAAAAAAAAAAAAAAAAAAAAAAACCATATCCACAATATTGGAAAACATAACATAAGATTGATTATCAGCATCTTATGATCATGGAAGTCTGATGGTGCCATGCTTAAGAAGTATCCAGCATGGTCATCGTTCTTATGATCATCACTAGGGAGTAACATCTACTGTTAAATATCACGGTGGCCTTACCCATCCTCTTGTCGATTCTCCTCAACAGGAACAGGTTGCTCTTTAGTTTTTCCATGCTGTTTTTGAAGAACTCGGGCTGCAGCACTGCGATTCGGCTTTTGTGCTTCATGCACCACACTGTTCATCAGGTTTTTAGGCACCTCAGTTTGACTCTCATTTGCTGATGTGCACGCCAAACTGCGATTCAGGTTTTGTGATACATGAATTGCACTGTGATTTCCATTTTCGGAAGCACGAACCACCCTTTGATTCTGGTCTTCTGATGCATGCACCCAACGGTCATTCAGCTTTTCTGCTGATTGCAACCTGATGACTTTCTGCTTATCAGCTTCTTCAATGTCCTTTAATGAAAATTAATATTGAGAATAAGTGACTTTAATTTTTTTTATTTCTCTTCAGGGAAAGAGTGTCTTGTCAGTATGTATGTCTGTGTATGGGTGCTGGGGATTCATACCAGGGCCATCAAACGTGCAGCAAGACCTCTAAACTGCTGAGCCATCTCTCCAGCCCAAGTAACTGTTGTGTTTTAATAGACAAAGTTTTCTACATTAATCTTTTCAATTCACTCATTAGTTTTCCTGTTTTTCCTTTTTTTTTTAAAGTAGAAATGGTTTGTTTAGCTAAATACTCCAAGTTACAGTCCATTATCACAGGAAAGCCAAAGGAGCAGGAACCTATGGTAGCTAGCCATAGTCCATCCACAGACAGGAACAATGAATGCATGCATGCTAACACTACAGTCAGTCAAGACTGCAATATCCCTGGGCCCAGCCCAAGAATGGTGCAGTCCAAATTCACAGTAAGTCTTTCAAACCCAGTGACCCAAATTCAAAAAAAATCCCTCACAGGAATGACTTCAGGCCAACTTAATCTAGGAATTCTCTCATTGAAGACACATTTCCAAACTGATTCTACATTGTGTCAAGAAGACAATCAAAACTACCCATAAAAATGCACTTATCCTTACTTCCAATAACTTTGAGTACATCCAGAGTTATTCGACAATAGACAGAATACATTATGAAACATTCTTTCTCATAATTCAAATTGCTTCCATATATTTTAGCTGCTAAGTGGAATTTGTATACTGCATTAAATTTTTACATCCATTTGTCAACTAATGTGCATTAAGGCAGTCTCCATCTTTTGGCTATTATGAATAATATTGTCATGAACATCCATAATGTGTGATATATGTTTTTATTTCACCTTGAAATGCATTGAGAAGTGGAACTTTGGGCCCTTGGTTATCATTCATTTTAATTGTTTAGAAATTTACAACATATTTGAAATGTAATATTCAATATTACATCCACTCCAGTTGTATGGGGTGGTTCTATTTCTCCACATCTTCAAGAATCCTTACATTTGCCTTTAAAAAACAGAGTTATAACTACTACAGAAGAATGAAATGGAATCTACTGGATTAAGTTTACTTTGCTCTAAGTTTAATCATGGTAAATATCTTTTCCTGGTTTTTTGGCAATTTCTATTTCTTCAGGAAAACATATATTCAAAATATTGAAAGTTTCAAATGGGATTCTTTATCATACTATGGAATATTTCTATATATTTTATGAGCCATTCATGATATGTTAATAAAAATTATGAAAACATGACTTGCAAACCTATTCAAAATCATGTGTCTGGATTGTTATCTGTGTTTTATCATTTCATTTCTATCATGAAGCTCACATGTTCTTAGTTTGTGGAAGCTCAAGTTATTAATTTATTCTTTCCATAGGCACCATTTTATTGAAAATTTCATTTATGCATATAATGTGTTTTTATCAAACTCACACTCCATTTTCTTACTTCCAGTTGCTCCTATTCCATCCAACTTCAAGATTCTCCCTGTCACCATTTCTGTGTGTGTGAGTTTGTGTGTGTGTATGCATTCCTGTTTGTAGGTAGTCTTGCGTGTGTGTCTGTTTCAAAACCCAGGAGTTTAATTAGTGCTGTTCGTGTACGCAAGAGTGTAGCACCATGTACTGGACATGGGTAGCATTGCAGTGGCAGTGTATTTGAAGAAAACTTACAAAACTTGTTCAGCAGCCATTAATTACCAAATAGATTCTCAGACATGGATTGGGCTTTTTGACTGGGTTTTTACTGGCTTCATCGTACACAGGTATTGTGCATGAAGTCATAGCCTCTGTGAGCTCATGTACACACTTCTCCTACCATGTTTAATAAATAAAGTTCTATTGCAGATGTCCACTATCTACTGCGTACACTCCTTTTATCCTCTAATCAATAATCAAAAAATCTTGGGAGGAAAACGAGTGGTGTTGATGGTAATACACTCAACAGCTAGCTACTGTTCTCTGTATTAATCACCATCTGCAAAAGGAAATTCCTTCAATGAGGGTTGAGAGATACACTAATCTATGGGTATAAAGATGGGAACGTACGGGACAATTTAGTACAATGATCATTTTGAAAAATAGTACTAGGTCTCCCTTATATCGATGACCATGGCAGTCAGAAAGTTTTGGCCTAGTTTACAATATTATTAACGGATTCCATCTTTTAGAGTGAGTATTAAATCCATGTCATTTATGTCACTATCACACCAGTGAGCATAACTTGCCAGTTCAATCACAACTAGGGTCTTCATTTTCAAAATCAAGGTTTCAGTGGCATATCTAGGGACTCTTTCTGACACAAAATCATAAAGATGTTCTTGTCTCACAACTTCAAGTTTCACCATTGTAGCTCTTAAATTTACATCCATGAGCTAATTTTTATGGATGGCATGAGGTAAAGAGTTACAATATATAAGTATATATATATTTATATTCATATATATATACATATATATATGTATATATATATGAACAATATATAAGTTAAATATATAATTATGGTCTTTGCACCTTATTCAGCTTTGCCAAATTTCTTTGATCCTTCTCTAAATGCCAACTGACCAAAAATCAGGGTTAATTTTCTGGGCTCTCAATTTTATCCCATCGTCTACAAGCCATTATCAGAGTCTCTTCCTGATTAGATTTTAAACAGTAAATGTGAAGATAAGACATTATATGTAACCTAATTTTGTTTCTTTTTCAATAAGTAATTTAACTTTTTCATTTTTCAATGTTAGAATTAACTTAACATTTTTCTGAAAAAATACTGTATTTGATGCCATTGCAAATGGAAGTTTTGTAATTTAATTTTTTGCTGGTGTACAAAAAGAAAACTGATTTCTACAATAAGGTTATATATTGTTAATTTGCCAAACTTACTATTAGTTCATAAGTGTGTTTATGTAAAATATATATATATATATATATATATTAATATATGTAAATTTCTATGGGCCGTATTATACTTTCCACACATAGAAAACAATTCTTTATTTTTCATTTTTATTAGGTATTCTCTTTATTTACATTTCACATGTTGTTCACCTTCCTTGTTTTCTTCCCAGAAACACCCTATCCCTTCTCAGCTACCCCTGCTTCAATAAAGTTGTTTCCCTACCAACCCATGAAATGAAAGCACATCATACCAAAACTTATGGGACACAATGAAAGCAGGGCTAAGGGGAAAATTCATTGCTCTAAAATGCCTTTAAAAGGAAACTGGAGATAAAATACACTGGCAGGTTCACATCACACCTGAAAACACTAGAACAAAAAGAAGCAAAATACACACAGGAATACTCAAAGGCAGGAAATATTCAAACTCAGGACTGAAATCAACCAAGTCAAAAGAACTATACAAACAATCAACAAAACCAGAAACTGGTTCGGAAACCATCCAGTGGAAAAAGACAGCATTTTCAACAAATGGTGCTGGCTCAACTGGAGGTCCTCATGTAGAAGAATGCGCATTGATCCATTCTTATCTCTTCTACAAACCTCAAGTCCAAGTGGATCAAGAGCCTCCACATAAAACCAGATACACTGAAACTAATAGAGGAGGAAGTAGGAAAGAGCCTGGACCATGTGCATCACAGGAGAGAATTTTCTGAACAGATCAATGGCTTATGCTCTAAGATCAACACTAGACAAATGGCACCTCATAAAATTGCAAAGCTTCTTCTGTAAGGCAAAGGGCACTTTCAATAGAACAAAACAGAAACCAACTTTCAAGAACTCATTGCAGCTATGGTTACCTACACACAACATACAGAGAGCAGTCCGAATGACAGAATGTACAGAGGAATGGCTCATGAGGCTCCATCCTTTTCTGAGGAGATATTGGTAGTTGATGGCTGGTGACGATGGGTGAAGTTTTTGGGTGGAGGAGGTTGAGATTCTGGAGGTTGATCACCATTCAGGAGATGGCTCCACATCCAAAAATATATGACCAGCAGTAATCACACTTGGTAGAAAAATTAAAAATGAACAAGAACATAGAGAAAAAAGGAGGAATAAGAGGAATGGGGAGATGAAAGAGAAGACATGAATTTGGGAAGGGATTTCAAATATGTTGGATGTCAAGAATGGGAGTATATGCTTTAAAAATTTATCCATGTGTTAGATTCACAAGTAAGAGATGACATCAACTTTAAATTATTAGAGTTTTAGTGTTACCAGCATTTTAGCAGAATACATATGTATGTATATATGTATGTGTGTATGTAAGTACATATGTATGTGTGTGCGTTTGTGTGAGTATTTATGTGTGTGAGTGTGTGTGTGTGTGTGTGTGTGTGTGTGTGTGTGTTTCAGAGAGACTAGATAGTTTCATGGGTCCAGGTAGTTGACACCAAGCCTGGTAACTGGAGTACATTTCCTGGAACACACAAAGTATGAGGAGAGAACCAAGTCCCGCAAATTGTTCTCTCTGTTCCATATTCAATAGAGCAGTCACATGACAACACACAGATGATTAGCTAAGTCTAATTTTTAAATTGTTAAATTCATTCATCGTTTCATTTCTATGCATTGGAGTTTTGCTTGTATGTATTTCTGCAGAGTGAATATGCCTGCTATTGCTCATGGGATGTTTCTCTTGGTGCCTCAACACTGCTTAACAAAGGAAAGCAGTGTTCTGAATACACCTGACTTACCAAAAGTATTTCCTCTATGGCCTTCTGAAGCTCTTCTGGATCTTCTAATGAATATTCCGATTCAACTTTTGTCTTCCGGTTGCCACGTTTCAGTCTAAAAACCACATTTTAAAATAATTATACTCAAAGATCACCATTTACAAAACAGAGTTCATGAAATGTGCAGATACTTTTCTAAAATTATTCAAATGAATGGATTGGTAACCATCACATTTCCAGCTGGAGTTGAAAATTTTGCCAAGATAAAATGTACAAAATGTAAAGAATAATTGGCTATGTTAACTTCTGGGTGAAGTCCCAGGGCTATAAAACATGAAAATTACAACCTGCATTCAGCATTTCCATATAGGTCCTAGATTTTCAGGTCCATATGAATTAACAAACACTACAATCTTTTATTGTGTTCAATATAGTGAAAAGTCTGACAGAGAAGCAAAGTCCTGCTGATTTTTCCCTATGGTTATCTCATGGTTTTCACATTTGAAATGGGGATAGGCACGATGACCAGAGAGATATCTCTCTCAATCTCCCTCCCACACACCTCTGTCTTTGTGTGTGTGAGTGCATGTGTGAGTGCATTGTGCTTGTGTTTGTGTGTGTATGTGTCTGTCTGTCTCTCTTTCTCTCTCTCTCTCTCTCTGTGTATAACTGTGTGTTAAGTGTCATGATGGATTTGGGTTTTCTATGTATTGCTGCCTGAACTTGTCCTAGTATGAATTCAGGCTGACTAAAACCTTAAGGCAATCCTCATATGTTAAGTTTACCATAAAACAAAGATTAAATTAACAAAAGAAACTGCGTAAGGCAGTCAGAAAACTGAATAAAAAAATGTTTTAAAGTTCACTTTCATTTAATGTTGCGTTTTAAAGAAAATGAATACAACATGTTGACATGAAAAACTGGTTATGGGGTTCATTTTAATCAAACAACAAAGTATGGATTTCCAAATCTATGCTTTAAAGAAACTCTGATATTAACAATCTTCTTCTAACATTAACAACAAACAGAATCAGATATTGAATGAAAATCTTTGGTCCATACCAAAAATTACTGATGAATCTGTATAAACTCTATTTAATTGGCTAATGGCCTCTCTATCTACTGAAACTATGTTTTGATATCCATGTTAAACTATTTATTTGTTCGTTATACAAACTAAAGGGATCTTTTCACTATACTGTGTGAAAAGAGTAAATAGAAGTGGAGAGTACAGTGTTCTATATTTCATAATTGTAAGGATTTTGATAAATCTCATTAAATATTTTCTTGATGATAAACCACATATTGTAAAGAAATGGGTGAGATTGAACTTATACTTATTTATCAGCAGACAATAGTAGCTATAAAATAACATTCTGTCAACAATCATTCACTTCCCCTAATGTGAGAAAACTGCATCAATTATTGGATCCATGAACTAAGTGCAAAACCACTCTACTTAATTTTCTACATCCAATAGTTTTATTCTTGAGACTGCTGTCATTTTTATATGTGGGTGTGTGTGTTTTATGTGAGTCTGTGGATATTGTATGTGTGTGCATGTGTGTAGTGTGTGTGTGTGTGTCTGTGTTTGTGCGCATGCGTGTGTGTACTTTCTAAATATTCTTCAGTAGATGTCATTTGATGGATAGCTACCTTGACACACTCTACAAGTACTGAGAAATAATACAGGTCAAGGAAAAGGTTAGTGCAGAGAAGCAAAACTTTTATGCTTAAACAACCCACACTCAATAACTTTGTGCTATATTGTCAAGACACTGTCAAAACATTGTTTGCTATTCTAATTTCCAATCAAAACTCCCTTTTACACCAGCTTCTAGAATGTAAGTTGTCACATGAGTTTGCCAACTGTGGTTGTCTTTTACAAAAAAAAAAAAAAAAAACATATTCACAATATTGGAAAACATAACATAAGATTGATTATCAGCATCTTATGATCATGGAAGTCTGACGGTGCCATGCTTAAGAAGTATCCAGCATGGTCATCGTTCCTATGATCATCACTAGGGAGTAACATCTACTGTTAAATATCACGGTGGCCTTACCCATCCTCTTGTCGATTCTCCTCAACAGGAACAGGTTGCTCTTTAGTTTTTCCATGCTGTTTTTGAAGAACTCGGGCTGCAGCACTGCGATTCGGCTTTTGTGCTTCATGCACCACACTGTTCATCAGGTTTTTAGGCACCTCAGTTTGACTCTCATTTGCTGATGTGCACGCCAAACTGCGATTCAGGTTTTGTGATACATGAATTGCACTGTGATTTCCATTTTCGGAAGCACGAACCACCCTTTGATTCTGGTCTTCTGATGCATGCACCCAACGGTCATTCAGCTTTTCTGCTGATTGCAACCTGATGACTTTCTGCTTATCAGCTTCTTCAATGTCCTTTAATGAAAATTAATATTGAGAATAAGTGACTTTAATTTTTTTTATTTCTCTTCAGGGAAAGAGTGTCTTGTCAGTATGTATGTCTGTGTATGGGTGCTGGGGATTCATACCAGGGCCATCAAACGTGCAGCAAGACCTCTAAACTGCTGAGCCATCTCTCCAGCCCAAGTAACTGTTGTGTTTTAATAGACAAAGTTTCCTACATTAATCTTTTCAATTCACTCATTAGTTTTCCTGTTTTTCCTTTTTTTTTAAAGTAGAAATGGTTTGTTTAGCTAAATACTCCAAGTTACAGTCCATTATCACAGGAAAGCCAAAGGAGCAGGAACCTATGGTAGCTAGCCATAGTCCATCCACAGACAGGAACAATGAATGCATGCATGCTAACACTACAGTCAGTCAAGACTGCAATATCCCTGGGCCCAGCCCAAGAATGGTGCAGTCCAAATTCACAGTAAGTCTTTCAAACCCAGTGACCCAAATTCAAAAAAAAATCCCTCACAGGAATGACTTCAGGCCAACTTCATCTAGGAATTCTCTCATTGAAGACACATTTCCAAACTGATTCTACATTGTGTCAAGAAGACAATCAAAACTACCCATAAAAATGCACTTATCCTTACTTCCAATAACTTTGAGTACATCCAGAGTTATTCGACAATAGACAGAATACATTATGAAACATTCTTTCTCATATTTCAAATTGCTTCCATATATTTTAGCTGCTAAGTGGAATTTGTATACTGCATTAGATTTTTACATCCATTTGTCAACTAATGTGCATTAAGGCAGTCTCCATCTTTTGGCTATTATGAATAATATTGTCATGAACATCCATAATGTGTGATATATGTTTTTATTTCACCTTGAAATGCACTGAGAAGTGGAACTTTGGGCTCTTGGATATCATTCATTTTAATTGTTTAGAAATTTACAACATATTTGAAATGTAATATTCAATATTACATCCACTCCAGTTGTATGGGGTGGTTCTATTTCTCCACATCTTCAAGAATCCTTACATTTGCCTTTAAAAAACAGAGTTATAACTACTACAGAAGAATGAAGTGGAATCTACTGGATTAAGTTTACTTTGCTCTAAGTTTAATCATGGTAAATATCTTTTCCTGGTTTTTTGGCAATTTCTATTTCTTCAGGAAAACATATATTCAAAATATTGAAAGTTTCAAATGGGATTCTTTATCATACTATGGAATATTTCTATATATTTTATGAGCCATTCATGATATGTTAATAAAAATTATGAAAACATGACTTGCAAACCTATTCAAAATCATGTGTCTGGATTGTTATCTGTGTTTTATCATTTCATTTCTATCATGAAGCTCACAAGTTCTTAGTTTGTGGAAGCTCAAGTTATTAATTTATTCTTTCCATAGGCACCATTTTATTGAAAATTTCATTTATGCATATAATGTGTTTTTATCAAACTCACACTCCATTTTCTTACTTCCAGTTGCTCCTATTCCATCCAACTTCAAGATTCTCCCTGTCACCATTTCTGTGTGTGTGAGTTTGTGTGTGTGTATGCATTCCTGTTTGTAGGTAGTCTTGCGTGTGTGTCTGTTTCAAAACCCAGGAGTTTAATTAGTGCTGTTCGTGTACGCAAGAGTGTAGCACCATGTACTGGACATGGGTAGCATTGCAGTGGCAGTGTATTTGAAGAAAACTTACAAAACTTGTTCAGCAGCCATTAATTACCAAATAGATTCTCAGACATGGATTGGGCTTTTTGACTGGGTTTTTACTGGCTTCATCGTACACAGGTATTGTGCATGAAGTCATAGCCTCTGTGAGCTCATGTACACACTTCTCCTACCATGTTTAATAAATAAAGTTCTATTGCAGATGTCCACTATCTACTGCGTACACTCCTTTTATCCTCTAATCAATAATCAAAAAATCTTGGGAGGAAAATGAGTGGTATTGATGGTAATACACTCAACAGCTAGCTACTGTTCTCTGTATTAATCACCATCTGCAAAAGGAAATTCCTTCAATGAGGGTTGAGAGATACACTAATCTATGGGTATAAAGATGGGAACGTACGGGACAATTTAGTACAATGATCATTTTGAAAAATAGTACTAGGTCTCCCTTATATCGATGACCATGGCAGTCAGAAAGTTTTGGCCTAGTTTACAATATTATTAACGGATTCCATCTTTTAGAGTGAGTATTAAATCCATGCCATTTATGTCACTATCACACCAGTGAGCATAACTTGCCAGTTCAATCACAACTAGGGTCTTCATTTTCAAAATCAAGGTTTCAGTGGCATATCTAGGGACTCTTTCTGACACAAAATCATAAAGATATTCTTGTCTCACAACTTCAAGTTTCACCATTGTAGCTCTTAAATTTACATCCATGAGCTAATTTTTATGGATGGCATGAGGTAAAGAGTTACAATATATAAGTATAATATATATATATATGTGTGTGTGTGTGTGTGTGTGTATATATACATATGTATATATATGAACAATATATAAGTTCAATATATAATTATGGTCTTTGCACCTTATTCAGCTTTGCCAAATTTCTTTGATCCTTCTCTAAATGCCAACTGACCAAAAATCAGGGTTAATTTTCTGGGCTCTCAATTTTATCCCATCGTCTACAAGCCATTATCAGAGTCTCTTCCTGATTAGATTTTAAACAGTAAATGTGAAGATAAGACATTATATGTAACCTAATTTTGTTTCTTTTTCAATAAGTAATTTAACTTTTGCATTTTTCAATGTTAGAATTAACTTAACATTTTTCTGAAAAAATACTGTATTTGATGCTACTGCAAATGGAAGTTTTGTAATTTAATTTTTTGCTGGTGTACAAAAAGAAAACTGATTTCTACAATAAGGTTATATATTGTTAATTTGCCAAACTCACTATTAGTTCATAAGTGTGTTTATGTAAAATATATATATTAATATATATAAATTTATATAGGCTGTATTATACTTTCCACACATAGAAAACAATTCTTTATTTTTCATTTTTATTAGGTATTCTCTTTATTTACATTTCACATGTTATTCCCCTTCCTGGTTTTCTTCCCAGAAACACCCTATCCCTTCTCAGCTACCCCTGCTTCAATGAAGGTGTTCCCCTACCAACCCATGAAATGAAAGCACATCATACCAAAACTTATGGGACACAATGAAAGCAGGGCTAAGGGGAAAATTCATTGCTCTAAAATGCCTTTAAAAGGAAACTGGAGATAAAATACACTGGCAGGTTCACATCACACCTGAAAACACTAGAACAAAAAGAAGCAAAATACACACAGGAATACTCAAAGGCAGGAAATATTCAAACTCAGGCCTGAAATCAACCAAGTCAAAAGAACTATACAAACAATCAACAAAACCGGAAACTGGTTCTGAAACCATCCAGTGGATAAAGACAGCATTTTCAACAAATGGTGCTGGCTCAACTGGAGGTCCTCATGTAGAAGAATGCGCATTGATCCATTCTTATCTCTTCTACAAACCTCAAGTCCAAGTGGATCAAGAGCCTCCACATAAAACCAGATACACTGAAACTAATAGAGGAGGAAGTAGGAAAGAGCCTGGACTATGTGCACACAGGGGAGAATTTTCTGAACAGATCAATGGCTTATGCTCTAAGATCAACACTAGACAAATGGCACCTCATAAAATTGCAAAGCTTCTTCTGTAAGGCAAAGGGCACTTTCAATAGAACAAAACAGAAACCAACTTTCAAGAACTCATTGCAGCTATGGTTACCTACACACAACATACAGAGAGCAGTCCGAATGACAGAATGTACAGAGGAATGGCTCATGAGGCTCCATCCTTTTCTGAGGAGATATTGGTAGTTGATGGCTGGTGATGATGGGTGAAGTTTTTGGGTGGAGGAGGTTGAGATTCTGGAGGTTGATCACCATTCAGGAGATGGCTCCACATCCAAAAATATATGACCAGCAGTAATCACACTTGGTAGAAAAATTAAAAATGAACAAGATCATAGAGAAAAAAGGAGGAATAAGAGGAATGGGGAGATGAAAGAGAAGACATGAATTTGGGAAGGGATCTCAAAGATATGTTGGATGTCAAGAATGGGAGTATATGCTTTAAAAATTTATCCATGTGTTAGATTCACAAGTAAGAGATGACATCAACTTTAAAGTCATTAGAGTTTTAGTGTTACCAGCATTTTAGCAGAATACATATGTATGTATATATGTATGTGTGTATGTAAGTACATATGTATGTGTGTGCGTTTGTGCGAGTATGCGTGTCTGTGTGTGTGTGTGTGTGTGTGTGTGTGTGTGTGTGTGTGTGTGTGTGTGTGTTTCAGAGAGACTAGATAGTTTCATGGGTCCAGGTAGTTGACACCAAGCCTGGTAACTGGAGTACATTTCCTGGAACACACAAAGTATGAGGAGAGAACCAAGTCCCGCAAATTGTTCTCTCTGTTCCATATTCACTAGAGCAGTCACATGACAACACACAGATGATTAGCTAAGTCTAATTTTTAAATTGTTAAATTCATTCATCGTTTCATTTCTATGCATTGGAGTTTTGCTTGTATGTATTTCTGCAGAGTGAATATGCCTGCTATTGCTCATGGGATGTTTCTCTTGGTGCCTCAACACTGCTTAACAAAGGAAAGCAGTGTTCTGAATACACCTGACTTACCAAAAGTATTTCCTCTATGGCCTTCTGAAGCTCTTCTGGATCTTCTAATGAATATTCCGATTCAACTTTTGTCTTCCGGTTGCCACGTTTCAGTCTAAAAACCACATTTTAAAATAATTATACTCAAAGATCACCTTTTACAAAACAGAGTTCCTGAAATGTGCAGATACTTTTCTAAAATTATTCAAATGAATGGATTGGTAACCATCACTTTTCCAGCTGGAGTTGAAAATTTTGCCAAGATAAAATGTACAAAATGTAAAGAATAATTGGCTATGTTAACTTCTGGGTGAAGTCCCAGGGCTATAAAACATGAAAATTACAACCTGCATTCAGCATTTCCATATAGGTCCTAGATTTTCAGGTCCATATGAATTAACAAACACTACAATCTTTTATTGTGTTCAATATAGTGAAAAGTCTGACAGAGAAGCAAAGTCCTGCTGAATTTTCCCTATGATTATCTCATGGTTTTCACATTTGAAATGGGGATAGGCACGATGACCAGAGAGATATCTCTCTCAATCTCCCTCCCACACACCTCTGTCTTTGTGTGTGTGAGTGCATGTGTGAGTGCATTGTGCTTGTGTTTCTGTGTGCATGTGTCTGTCTGTCTGTCTGTCTCTCTCTCTCTCTCTCTCTCTCTCTCTCTCTCTCTGTGTGTGTGTGTGTGTGTGTGTGTGTGTGTGTGTGTGTTAAGTGTCAAGATGGATTTGGGTTTTCTATGTATTGCTGCCTGAACCTGTCCTAGTATGAATTCAGGCTGACTAAAACCTTAAGGCAATCCTCATATATTAAGTTTACCATAAAACAAAGACTAAATTAACAAAAGAAACTGCGTAAGGCAGTCAGAAAACTGAAGAAAAAAATGTTTTAAAGTTCACTTTCATTTAATGTTGCGTTTTAAAGAAAATGAATACAACATGTTGACATGAAAAACTGGTTATGGGGTTCATTTTAATCAAACAACAAAGTATGGATTTCCAAATCTATGCTTTAAAGAAACTCTGATATTAACAATCTTCTTCTAACATTAACAACAAACAGAATCAGATATTGAATGAAAATCTTTGGTCCATACCAAAACTTACTGATGAATCTGTATAAACTCTATTTAATTGGCTAATGGCCTCTCTATCTACTGAAACTATGTTTTGATATCCATGTTAAACTATTTATTTGTTCGTTATACAAACTAAAGGGATCTTTTCACTATACTGTGTGAAAAGAGTAAATAGAAGTGGAGAGTACAGTGTTCTATATTTCATAATTGTAAGGATTTTGATAAATCTCATTAAATATTTTCTTGATGATAAATCACATATTGTAAAGAAATGGGTGAGATTGAACTTATACTTATTTATCAGCAGACAATAGTAGCTATAAAATAACGTACTGTCAACAATCATTCACTTCCCCTAATGTGAGAAAACTGCATCAATTATTGGATCCATGAACTAAGTGCAAAACCACTCTACTTAATTTTCTACATCCAATAGTTTTATTCTTGAGACTGCTGTCATTTTTATATGTGGGTGTGTGTGTTTTATGTGAGTCTGTGGATATTGTATGTGTGTGCATGTGTGTAGTGTGTGTGTGTGTGTCTGTGTTTGTGCGCATGCGTGTGTGTACTTTCTAAATATTCTTCAGTAGATGTCATTTGATGGATAGCTACCTTGACACACTCTACAAGTACTGAGAAATAATACAGGTCAAGGAAAAGGTTAGTGCAGAGAAGCAAAACTTTTATGCTTAAACAACCCACACTCAATAACTTTGTGCTATATTGTCAAGACACTGTCAAAACATTGTTTGCTATTCTAATTTCCAATCAAAACTCCCTTTTACACCAGCTTCTAGAATGTAAGTTGTCACATGAGTTTGCCAACTGTGGTTGTCTTTTACAAAAAAAAAAACCATATCCACAATATTGGAAAACATAACATAAGATTGATTATCAGCATCTTATGATCATGGAAGTCTGACGGTGCCATGCTTAAGAAGTATCCAGCATGGTCATCGTTCTTATGAGCATCACTATGGAGTAACATCTACTGTTAAATATCACAGTGGCCTTACCCATCCTCTTGTCGATTCTCCTCAACAAGAACAGGTTGCTCTTTAGTTTTTCCATGCTGTTTTTTAAGAACTAGGGCTGCAGCACTGCGATTCGGCTTTTGTGCTTCATGCACCACACTGTTCATCAGGTTTTTAGGCACCTCAGTTTGACTCTCATTTGCTGATGTGCACGCCAAACTGCGATTCAGGTTTTGTGATACATGAATTGCACTGTGATTTCCATTTTCGGAAGCACGAACCACCCTTTGATTCTGGTCTTCTGATGCATGCACCCAACGGTCATTCAGCTTTTCTGCTGATTGCAACCTGATGACTTTCTGCTTATCAGCTTCTCCAATGTCCTTTAATGAAAATTAATATTGAGAATAAGTGACTTTAATTTTTTTTATTTCTCTTCAGGGAAAGAGTGTCTTGTCAGTATGTATGTCTGTGTATGGGTGCTGGGGATTCATACCAGGGCCATCAAACTGTGCAGCAAGACCTCTAAACTGCTGAGCCATCTCTCCAGCCCAAGTAACTGTTGTGTTTTAATAGACAAAGTTTCCTACATTAATCTTTTCAATTCACTCATTAGTTTTCCTGTTTTTCCTTTTTTTTTTTTAAAGTAGAAATGGTTTGTTTAGCTAAATACTCCAAGTTACAGTCCATTATCACAGGAAAGCCAAAGGAGCAGGAACCTATGGTAGCTAACCATAGTCCATCCACAGACAGGAACAATGAATGCATGCATGCTAACACTACAGTCAGTCAAGACTGCAATATCCCTGGGCCCAGCCCAAGAATGGTGCAGTCCAAATTCACAGTAAGTCTTTCAAACCCAGTGACCCAAATTCAAAAAAAATCCCTCACAGGAATGACTTCAGGCCAACTTAATCTAGGAATTCTCTCATTGAAGACACATTTCCAAACTGATTCTACATTGTGTCAAGAAGACAATCAAAACTACCCATAAAAATGCACTTATCCTTACTTCCAATAACTTTGAGTACATCCAGAGTTATTCGACAATAGACAGAATACATTATGAAACATTCTTTCTCATAATTCAAATTGCTTCCATATATTTTAGCTGCTAAGTGGAATTTGTATACTGCATTAGATTTTTACATCCATTTGTCAACTAATGTGCATTAAGGCAGTCTCCATCTTTTGGCTATTATGAATAATATTGTCTAGAACATCCATAATGTGTGATACATGTTTTTATTTCACCTTGAAATGCACTGAGAAGTGGAACTTTGTGCCCTTGGATATCATTCATTTTAATTGTTTAGAAATTTACAACATATTTGAAATGTAATATTCAATATTACATCCACTCCAGTTGTATGGGGTGGTTCTATTTCTCCACATCTTCAAGAATCCTTACATTTGCCTTTAAAAAACAGAGTTATAACTACTACAGAAGAATGAAATGGAATCTACTGGATTAAGTTTACTTTGCTCTAAGTTTAATCATGGTAAATATCTTTTCCTGGTTTTTTGGCAATTTCTATTTCTTCAGGAAAATATATATTCAAAATATTGAAAGTTTCAAATGGGATTCTTTATCATACTATGGAATATTTCTATATATTTTATGAGCCATTCATGATATGTTAATAAAAATTATGAAAACATGACTTGCAAACCTATTCAAAATCATGTGTCTGGATTGTTATCTGTGTTTTATCATTTCATTTCTATCATGAAGCTCACAAGTTCTTAGTTTGTGGAAGCTTAAGTTATTAATTTATTCTTTCCACAGGCACCATTTTATTGAAAATTTCATTTATGCATATAATGTGTTTTTATCAAACTCACACTCCATTTTCTTACTTCCAGTTGCTCCTATTCCATCCAACTTCAAGATTCTCCCTGTCACCATTTCTGTGTGTGTGAGTTTGTGTGTGTGTATGCATTCCTGTTTGTAGGTAGTCTTGCGTGTGTGTCTGTTTCAAAACCCAGGAGTTTAATTAGTGCTGTTCGTGTACGCAAGAGTGTAGCACCATGTACTGGACATGGGTAGCATTGCAGTGGCAGTGTATTTGAAGAAAACTTACAAAACTTGTTCAGCAGCCATTAATTACCAAATAGATTCTCAGACATGGATTGGGCTTTTTGACTGGGTTTTTACTGGCTTCATCGTACACAGGTATTGTGCATGAAGTCATAGCCTCTGTGAGCTCATGCATGCACTTCTCCTACCATGTTTAATAAATAAAGTTCTATTGCAGATGTCCACTATCTACTGCGTACACTCCTTTTATCCTCTAATCAATAATCAAAAAATCTTGGGAGGAAAATGAGTGGTATTGATGGTAATACACTCAACAGCTAGCTACTGTTCTCTGTATTAATCACCATCTGCAAAAGGAAATTCCTTCAATGAGGGTTGAGAGATACACTAATCTATGGGTATAAAGATGGGAACGTACGGGACAATTTAGTACAATGATCATTTTGAAAAATAGTACTAGGTCTCCCTTATATCAATGACCATGGCAGTCAGAAAGTTTTGGCCTAGTTTACAATATTATTAACGGATTCCATCTTTTAGAGTGAGTATTAAATCCATGCCATTTATGTCACTATCATACCAGTGAGCATAACTTGCCAGTTCAATCACAACTAGGGTCTTCATTTTCAAAATCAAGGTTTCAGTGGCATATCTAGGGATTCTTTCTGACACAAAATCATAAAGATATTCTTGTCTCACAACTTCAAGTTTCACCATTCTAGCTCTTAAATTTACATCCATGAGCTAATTTTTATGGATGGCATGAGGTAAAGAGTTACAATATATAAGTATAATATATATACATATATATGTGTATATATATATATACATATGTATATATATGAACAATATATAAGTTCAATATATAATTATGGTCTTTGCACCTTATTCAGATTTGCCAAATTTCTTTGATCCTTCTCTAAATGCCAACTGACCAAAAATCAGGGTTAATTTTCTGGGCTCTCAATTTTATCCCATCGTCTACAAGCCATTATCAGAGTCTCTTCCTGATTAGATTTTAAACAGTAAATGTGAAGATAAGACATTATATGTAACCTAATTTTGTTTCTTTTTCAATAAGTAATTTAACTTTTGCATTTTTCAATGTTAGAATTAACATTTTTCTGAAAAAATACTGTATTTGATGCTACTGCAAATGGAAGTTTTGTAATTTAATTTTTTGCTGGTGTACAAAAAGAAAACTGATTTCTACAATAAGGTTATATATTGTTAATTTGCCAAACTCACTATTAGTTCATAAGTGTGTTTATGTAAAATATATATATTAATATATATAAATTTATATAGGCTGTATTATATTTTCCACACATAGAAAACAATTCTTTATTTTTCATTTTTATTAGGTATTCTCTTTATTTACATTTCACATGTTGTTCACCTTCCTTGTTTTCTTCCCAGAAACACCCTATCCCTTCTCAGCTACCCCTGCTTCAATGAAGGTGTTCCCCTACCAACCCATGAAATGAAAGCACATCATACCAAAACTTATGGGACACAATGAAAGCAGGGCTAAGGGGAAAATTCATTGCTCTAAAATGCCTTTAAAAGGAAACTGGAGATAAAATACACTGGCAGGTTCACATCACACCTGAAAACACTAGAACAAAAAGAAGCAAAATACACACAGGAATACTCAAAGGCAGGAAATATTCAAACTCAGGCCTGAAATCAACCAAGTCAAAAGAACTATACAAACAATCAACAAAACCGGAAACTGGTTCGGAAACCATCCAGTGGAAAAAGACAGCATTTTCAACAAATGGTGCTGGCTCAACTGGAGGTCCTCATGTAGAAGAATGCGCATTGATCCATTCTTATCTCTTCTACAAACCTCAAGTCCAAGTGGATCAAGAGCCTCCACATAAAACCAGATACACTGAAACTAATAGAGGAGGAAGTAGGAAAGAGCCTGGACCATGTGCACACAGGAGAGAATTTTCTGAACAGATCAATGGCTTATGCTCTAAGATCAACACTAGACAAATGGCACCTCATAAAATTGCAAAGCTTCTTCTGTAAGGCAAAGTGCACTTTCAATAGAACAAAACAGAAACCAACTTTCAAGAACTCATTGCAGCTATGGTTACCTACACAGACATACAGAGAGCAGTCCGAATGACAGAATGTACAGAGGAATGGCTCATGAGGCTCCATCCTTTTCTGAGGAGATATTGGTAGTTGATGGCTGGTGACGATGGGTGAAGTTTTTGGGTGGAGGAGGTTGAGATTCTGGAGGTTGATCACCATTCAGGAGATGGCTCCACATCCAAAAATATATGACCAGCAGTAATCACACTTGGTAGAAAAATTAAAAATGAACAAGAACATAGAGAAAAAAGGAGGAATAAGAGGAATGGGGAGATGAAAGAGAAGACATGAATTTGGGAAGGGATCTCAAAGATATGTTGGATGTCAAGAATGGGAGTATATGCTTTAAAAATTTATCCATGTGTTAGATTCACAAGTAAGAGATGACATCAACTTTAAAGTTATTATAGTTTTAGTGTTACCAGCATTTTAGCAGAATACATATGTATGTATATATGTATGTGTGTATGTAAGTACACATGTATGTGTGTGCGTTTGTGCGAGTATGCGTGTGTGTGTGTGTGTGTGTGTGTGTGTGTGTGTGTGTGTGTGTGTGTGTTTCAGAGAGACTAGATAGTTTCATGGGTCCAGGTAGTTGACACCAAGCCTGGTAACTGGAGTACATTTCCTGGAACACACAAAGTATGAGGAGAGAACCAAGTCCCGCAAATTGTTCTCTCTGTTCCATATTCACTAGAGCAGTCACATGACAACACACAGATGATTAGCTAAGTCTAATTTTTAAATTGTTAAATTCATTCATCGTTTCATTTCTATGCATTGGAGTTTTGCTTGTATGTATTTCTGCAGAGTGAATATGCCTGCTATTGCTCATGGGATGTTTATCTTGGTGCCTCAACACTGCTTAACAAAGGAAAGCAGTGTTCTGAATACACCTGACTTACCAAAAGTATTTCCTCTATGGCCTTCTGAAGCTCTTCTGGATCTTCTAATGAATATTCCGATTCAACTTTTGTCTTCCGGTTGCCACGTTTCAGTCTAAAAACCACATTTTAAAATAATTATACTCAAAGATCACCTTTTACAAAACAGAGTTCCTGAAATGTGCAGATACTTTTCTAAAATTATTCAAATGAATGGATTGGTAACCATCACTTTTCCAGCTGGAGTTGAAAATTTTGCCAAGGTAAAATGTACAAAATGTAAAGAATAATTGGCTATGTTAACTTCTGGGTGAAGTCCCAGGGCTATAAAACATGAAAATTACAACCTGCATTCAGCATTTCCATATAGGTCCTAGATTTTCAGGTCCATATGAATTAACAAACACTACAATCTTTTATTGTGTTCAATATAGTGAAAAGTCTGACAGAGAAGCAAAGTCCTGCTGATTTTTCCCTATGATTATCTCATGGTTTTCACATTTGAAATGGGGATAGGCACGATGACCAGAGAGATATCTCTCTCAATCTCCCTCCCACACACCTCTGTCTTTGTGTGTGTGAGTGCATGTGTGAGTGCATTGTGCTTGTGTTTGTGTGTGTATGTGTCTGTCTGTCTCTATCTCTCTCTCTCTCTCTCTCTCTCTCTCTCTCTCTCTCTCTGTATAAGTGTGTGTTAAGTGTCAAGATGGATTTGGGTTTTCTATGTATTGCTGCCTGAACCTGTCCTAGTATGAATTCAGGCTGACTAAAACCTTAAGGCAATCCTCATATGTTAAGTTTACCATAAAACAAAGATTAAATTAACAAAAGAAATTGCGTAAGGCAGTCAGAAAACTGAAGAAAAAAATGTTTTAAAGTTCACTTTCATTTAATGTTGCGTTTTAAAGAAAATGAATACAACATGTTGACATGAAAAACTGGTTATGGGGTTCATTTTAATCAAACAACAAAGTATGGATTTCCAAATCTATGCTTTAAAGAAACTCTGATATTAACAATCTTCTTCTAACATTAACAACAAACAGAATCAGATATTGAATGAAAATCTTTGGTCCATACCAAAAATTACTGATGAATCTGTATAAACTCTATTTAATTGGATAATGGCCTCTCTATCTACTGAAACTATGTCTTGATATCCTAATTAATATATTTATTTGTTCTTCATAGCAACTAAATGAATCTTTTTACTATACTGTGTAAAAAAGAATAAATACTAGTGGAGAGTTCAGTGTTCTATATTTCATAATTGTAAGGATTTTGATAAATCTCATTAAATATATTCCTGATGATAAATCACATATTGTAAAGAAATGGGTGAGATTGAACTTATACTTATTTATCAGCAGACAACAGTAGCTATAAAATAACATTCTGTCAACAATCATTCACTTCTCCTAATGTGAGAAAACTGCATCAATTATTGGATCCATGAAACTAAGTACAAAACCACTCTACTTAATTTTCTACATCCAATAGTTTTATTCTTGAGACTGCTGTCATTTTTATATGTGGGTGTGTGTGTTTTATGTGAGTCTGTGGCTATTGTGTGTGCATGTTTGTAGTGTGTGTACTGTGTTTGTGTGTGCGTTTGTGCGCACGCGCATGTGGACTTTCTAAATATTCTTCAGTAGATGTCATTTGATGGATAGCTACCTTGACACACTCTACAAGTACTGAGATATAATACAGGTCAAGGAAAAGGTTAGTGCAGAGAAGCAAAACTTTTATGCTTAAACAACCTACACTCAATAACTTTGTGCTATATTGTCATGACACTGTCAAAACATTGTTTACTATTCTAATTTCCAATCAAAACTCCCTTTTACTCCAGCTTCTAGAATGTTAGTTGTCACATGAGTTTGCCAACTGTGGTTGCCTTTTACAAAAATAAAAAAAACAAAAAACAAACAAACAAAAAAAAACCATGCCCACAGAATGGAAAACATAACATAAGATTGATTATCAGCATCTTATGATCACGGAAGTCTGACGGTGCCATGCTTAAGAAGTATCCAGCATGGTCATCGTTTCTATGAGCATCACTAGGGAGTAACATCTACTGTTAAATATCACGGTGGCCTTACCCATCCTCTTGTCGATTCTCCTCAACAGGAACAGGTTGCTTTTTAGTTTTTTCATGCTGTTTTTGAAGAACTCGGGCTGCAGCACTGCGATTCGGCTTTTCTGCTTCATGCACCACACTGTTCATCAGGTTTTTAGGCACCTCAGTTTGACTCTCATTTGCTGATGTGCACGCCAAACTGCGATTCAGGTTTTGTGATACATGAATTGCACTGTGATTTCCATTTTCGGTAGCACGAACCACCCTTTGATTCTGGTCTTCTGATGCATGCACCCAACGGTCATTCAGCTTTTCTGCTGATTGTAACCTGATGACTTTCTGCTTATCAGCTTCTTCACTGATCTTTAATGAAAATTAATATTAAGAATAAGTGACTTTAATTCTTTTATTTCTCTTAAGGGAAAGAGTGTCTTGTCAGTATGTATGTCTGTGTATGGGTGCTGGGGATTCATACCAGCACCATCAGAAGAGCAGCAAGACCTCTAAACTGCTGAGCCATCTCTCCAGCCCAAGTAACTGTTGTGTTTTAATAGACAAAGTTTCCTACATTAATCTTTTCAATTCACTCATTAGTTTTCCTGTTTTTCCTTTTTTTTTTAAAGTAGAAATGGTTTGTTTAGCTAAATACTCCAAGTTACAGTCCATTATCACAGGAAAGCCAAAGGAGCAGGAACCTATGGTAGCTAGCCATAGTCCATCCACAGACAGGAACAATGAATGCATGCATGCTAACACTACAGTCAGTCAAGACTGCAATATCCCTGGGCCCAGCCCAAGAATGGTGCAGTCCAAATTCACAGTAAGTCTTTCAAACCCAGTGACCCAAATTCAAAAAAAAATCCCTCACAGGAATGACTTCAGGCCAACTTAATCTAGGAATTCTCTCATTGAAGACACATTTCCAAACTGATTCTACATTGTGTCAAGAAGACAATCAAAACTACCCATAAAAATGCACTTATCCTTACTTCCAATAACTTTGAGTACATCCAGAGTTATTCGACAATAGACAGAATACATTATGAAACATTCTTTCTCATAATTCAAATTGCTTCCATATATTTTAGCTGCTAAGTGGAATTTGTATAGTGCATTAGATTTTTACATCCATTTGTCAACTGATGTGCATTAAGGCAGTCTCCATCTTTTGGCTATTATGAATACTATTGTCATGAACATCCATAATGTGTGATATATGTTTTTATTTCACCTTGAAATGCATTGAGAAGTGGAACTTTGGGCCCTTGGTTATCATTCATTTTAATTGTTTAGAAATTTACAACATATTTGAAATGTAATATTCAATATTACATCCACTCCAGTTGTATGGGGTGGTTCTATTTCTCCACATCTTCAAGAATCCTTACATTTGCCTTTAAAAAACAGAGTTATAACTACTACAGAAGAATGAAATGGAATCTACTGGATTAAGTTTACTTTGCTCTAAGTTTAATCATGGTAAATATCTTTTCCTGGTTTTTTGGCAATTTCCGTTTCTTCAGGAAAATATATATTCAAAATATTGAAAGTTTCAAATGGGATTCTTTATCATACTACGGAATATTTCTATATATTTTATGAGCCATTCATGATATGTAAATAAAAATTATGAAAACATGACTTGCAAATCTGTTCAAAATCATGTGTCTGGATTGTTATCTGTGTTTTATCATTTCATTTCTATCATGAAGCTCACAAGTTCTTAGTTTGTGGAAAATCAAGTTATTAATTTATTCTTTCCATAGGCACCATTTTATTGAAAATTTCATTTATGCATATAATGTGTTTTTGTATCAAACTCACTCTCCATTTTCTTACTTCCAGTTGCTCCTATTCCATCCAACTTCAAGATTCTCCCTGTCACCATTTCTGTGTGTGAGTTTGTGTGTGTGTATGCATTCCTGTTTGTAGGTAGTCTTGCGTGTGTGTCTGTTTCAAAACCCAGGAGTTTAATTAGTGCTGTTCGTGTACGCAAGAGTGTAGCACCATGTACTGGACATGGGTAGCATTGCAGTGGCAGTGTATTTGAAGAAAACTTACAAAACTTGTTCAGCAGCCATTAATTACCAAATAGATTCTCAGACATGGATTGGGCTTTTTGACTGGGTTTTTACTGGCTTCATCTTACACAGGTATTGTGCATGAAGTCATAGCCTCTGTGAGCTCATGTACACACTTCTACCATGTTTAATAAATAAAGTTCTATTGCAGATGTCCACTATCTACTGCTTACACTCCTTTTATCCTCTAATCAATAATCAAAAATCTTGGGAGGAAAATGAGTGGTATTGATGGTAATACACTCAACAGCTAGCTACTGTTCTCTGTATTAATCACCATCTGCAAAAGGAAATTCCTTCAATGAGGGTTGAGAGATACACTAATCTATGGGTATAAAGATGGGAACGTACGGGACAATTTAGTACAATGATCATTTTGAAAAATAGTACTAGGTCTCCCTTATATCGATGACCATGGCAGTCAGAAAGTTTTGGCCTAGTTAACAATATCAGAAATGGATTCCATCTTTTAGAGTGAGTATTAAATCCATGCCATTTATGTCACTATCACACCAGTGAGCATAACTTGCCAGTTCAATCACAACTAGGGTCTTCATTTTCAAAATAAATGTTTCAGTGGCATATCTAGGGATTCTTTCTGACACAAAATCATAAAGATGTTCTTGTCTCACAACTTCAAGTTTCACCATTCTAGCTCTTAAATTTACATCCATGAGCTAATTTTTATGGATGGCATGAGGTAAAGAGTTACAATATATAAGTATTATATATATATATATATATATATATATATATATATATATATACATATGTGTGTGTATATATATACATATACATATGTATATATATATGAACAATATATAAGTTCAATATATAATTATGTTCTTTGCACCTTATTCAGCTTTGCCAAATTTCTTTGATCCTTCTCTAAATGCCAACTGACCAAAAATCAGGGTTAATTTTCTGGGCTCTCAATTTTATCCCATCGTCTACAAGCCATTATCAGAGTCTCTTCCTGATTAGATTTTAAACAGTAAATGTGAAGATAAGACATTATATGTAACCTAATTTTGTTTCTTTTTCAATAAGTAATTTAACTTTTGCATTTTTCAATGTTAGAATTAACATTTTTCTGAAAAAATACTGTATTTGATGCTACTGCAAATAGAAGTTTTGTAATTTAATTTTTTGCTGGTGTACAAAAAGAAAACTGATTTCTACAATAAGGTTATATATTGTTAATTTGCCAAACTCACTATTAGTTCATAAGTGTGTTTATGTAAAATATATATTAATATATGTAAATTTATGTAGGCTGCATTATACTTTCCACACATAGAAAACAATTCTTTATTTTTCATTTTTATTAGGTATTCTCTTTATTTACATTTCACATGTTATTCCCCTTCCTGGTTTTCTTCCCAGAAACACCCTATCCCTTCTCAGCTACCCCTGCTTCAATGAAGGTGTTCCCCTACCAACCCATGAAATGAAAGCACATCATACCAAAACTTATGGGACACAATGAAAGCAGGGCTAAGGGGAAAATTCATAGCTCTAAAATGCCTTTAAAAGGAAACTGGAGATAAAATACACTGGCAGGTTCACACCACACCTGAAAACACTAGAACAAAAAGAAGCAAAATACACACAGGAATACTCAAAGGCAGGAAATATTCAAACTCAGGCCTGAAATCAACCAAGTCAAAAGAACTATACAAACAATCAACATAACCAGGAGCTGGTTCTGAAACCATCCAGTGGATAAAGACAGCATTTTCAACAAATGGTGCTGGCTCAACTGGAGGTCCTCATGTAGAAGAATGCGCATTGATCCATTCTTATCTCTTCTACAAACCTCAAGTCCAAGTGGATCAAGAGCCTCCACATAAAACCAGATACACTGAAACTAATAGAGGAGGAAGTAGGAAAGAGCCTGGACCATGTGCACACAGGGGAGAATTTTCTGAACAGATCAATGGCTTATGCTCTAAGATCAACACTAGACAAATGGCACCTCATAAAATTGCAAAGCTTCTTCTGTAAGGCAAAGTGCACTTTCAATAGAACAAAACAGAAACCAACTTTCAAGAACTCATTGCAGCTATGGTTACCTACACACAACATACAGAGAGCAGTCCGAATGACAGAATGTACAGAGGAATGGCTCATGAGGCTCCATCCTTTTCTGAGGAGATATTGGTAGTTGATGGCTGGTGACGATGGGTGAAGGTTTTTGGTGGAGGAGGTTGAGATTCTGGAGGTTGATCACCATTCAGGAGATGGCTCCACATCCAAAAATATATGACCAGCAGTAATCACACTTGGTAGAAAAATTAAAAATGAACAAGAACATAGAGAAAAAAGGAGGAATAAGAGGAATGGGGAGATGAAAGAGAAGACATGAATTTGGGAAGGGATCTCAAAGATATGTTGGATATCAAGAATGGAAGTATATGCTTTAAAAATTTATCCATGTGTTAGATTCACAAGTAAGAGATGACATCAACTTTAAAGTTATTAGCGTTTTAGTGTTATCAGCATTTTAGCAGAATACATATGTATGTATATATGTATGTGTGTGTGTAATTACATATGTATGTGAGCTTGTTTGTGCCAGTATGTGTGTGTGTGTGTGTGTGTGTGTGTGTGTGTGTGTGTGTGTTTCAGAGAGACTAGATAGTTTCATGGGTCCAGGTAGTTGACACCAAGCCTGGTAACTGGAGTACATTTCCTGAAACACACAAAGTATGAGGAGAGAACCAAGTCCCGCAAGTTGTTCTCTCTGTTCCATATTCACTAGAGCAGTCACATGACAACACAGAGATGATTAGCTAAGTCTAATTTTTAAATTGTTAAATTCATTCATCGTTTCATTTCTATGCATTGGAGTTTTGCTTGTATGTATTTCTGCAGAGTGAATATGCCTGCTATTGCTCATGGGATGTTACTCTTGGTGCCTCAACACTGCTTGACAGAGGAAAGCAGTGTTCTGAATACACCTGACTTACCAAAAGTATTTCCTCTACGGCCTTCTGAAGCTCTTCTGGATCTTCTATTGAATATTCCAATTCAACTTTTGTCTTCCGGTTGGGACGTTTCAGTCTAAAAACCACATTTTAAAATAATTATAATCAAAGGTCACATTTTACAAAACAGAGTTCCTGAAATGTGCAGATACTTTTCTAAAATTATTCAAATGAATGGATTGGTAACCATCACTTTTCCAGCTGGAGTTGAAAATTTTGCCAAGATAAAATGTACAAAATGTAAAGAATAATTGGCTATGTTAACTTCTGGGTGAAGTCCCAGGGCTATAAAACATGAAAATTACAACCTGCATTCAGCATTTCCATATAGGTCCTAGATTTTCAGGTCCATATGAATTAACAAACACTACAATCTTTTATTGTGTTCAATATAGTGAAAAGTCTGACAGAGAAGCAAAGTCCTGCTGATTTTTCCCTATGGTTATCTCATGGTTTTCACATTTGAAATGGGGATAGGCACAATGACCAGAGAGATATCTCTCTCAATCTCCCTCCCACACACCTCTCTCTTTGTGTGTGTGAGTGCATGTGTGAGTGCATTGTGCTTGTGTTTGTGTGTGCCTGTGTCTGTGCGTGTGTGTGTGTGTTAAGTGTCAAGATGGATTTGGGTTTTCTATGTATCGCTGCCTGAGCCTGTCCTAGTATGAATTCAGGCTGACCAAAACCTTAAGGCAATCCTCATATCTCAAGTTTACCATAAAACAAAGATTAAATTAACAAAAGAAACTGTGTAAAGCAGTCAGAAAACTGAAGAAAAAAATGTTTTAAAGTTCACTTTCAATTAATGTTGTGTTTTAAAGAAAATGAACACAACATGTTGACATGAAAAACTGGTTATGGGGTTCATTTTAACCAAACAACAAAGTATGGATTTCCAAATCTATGCTTTAAAGAAACTCTGATATTAACAATCTTCTTCTAACATTAACAACAAACAGAATCAGATATTGAATGAAAACCTTTGGCCCATATAAAAAATTACTGATGAATCTGTATAAACTCTTTTTAATTGGATAATTACCTCTCTATCTACTGAAACTATGTTTTAATATCCATAGTAAAATATTTATTTGTTTGTTATACAAACTCAAAGGATCTCTTTTCACTATGCTGTGTGAAAAGAATAAATAGAAGTGGAGAGTTCAGTGTTCTATATTTCATAATTGTAAGGATTTTGATAAATTTTACTAAATATTTTCTTGATGATTAATCACATATCATAAAGAAATGAGTGAGATTGAACTTATACTTATTTATCAGCAGAATATAGGAGCTATATAATAACATACTGTCAACAATCATTCACTTCCCCTAATGTGAGAAAACTGCATCAATTTTTGGATCCATGAAACTAAGTGCAAAAGCACTCTATTTAATTTTCTACATCCAATGGTTTTATTCCTGAGACTGCTGTCATTATTATATGTGGGTGTGTGTGTTTTATGAGAGTCTGTGGATATTTTATGTGTGTCCATGTGTGTAGTGTGTGTAGTGTGTGTGTGTTTGTGTGTGTGTGCACGTGCGTGTGTCTTTCTAAATATTCTTCAGTAGATATCATTTGATGGATAGCTACCTTGACACACTCCACAAGTACTGAGAAATAATATAGGTCAAGGAAAAGGTTAGTGCAGAGAAGCAAAACTTTTATGCTTAAACAACCCACACTCAATAACTTTGTGCTATATTGTCAAGACACTGTCAAAACATTGATTGCTATTCTAATTTCCAATCAAACCCCCCTTTTACTCCAGCTTCTAGAATGTTAGTTGTCACATGAGTTTGCCAACTGTGGTTGCCTTTTACAAAAATAAAAAAAAAACATGTCCACAGAATTGGAAAACATAACATCTGATTGATTATCAGCATCTTATGATCATGGAAGTCTGACGGTGCCATGCTTAAGAAGTATCCAGCATGGTCATCGTTCCTATGAGCATCACTAGGGAGTAACATCTACTGTTAAATATCACGGTGGCCTTACCCATCCTCTTGTCGATTCTCCTCAACAGGAACAGGTTGCTCTTTAGTTTTTCCATGCTGTTTTTGAAGAACTAGGGCTGCAGCACTGCGATTCGGCTTTTCTGCTTCATGCACCACACTGTTCATCAGATTTTTAGGCACCTCAGTTTGACTCTCATTTGCTGATGTGCACGCCAAACTGCGATTCAGGTTTTGTGATACATGAATTGCACTGTGATTTCCATTATCGGAAGCACGAACCACCCTTTGAATCTGGTTGGTTGCATACGCCCAACGGTCATTCAGCTTTTCTGCTGATTGCAACCTGATGACTTTCTGCTTATCAGCTTCTTCACTGACCTTTAATGAAAATTAATATTAAGAATAAGTGACTTTAATTCTTTTATTTCTCTTAAGGGAAAGAGTGTCTTGTCAGTATGTATGTCTGTGTATGGGTGCTGGGGATTCATACCAGGAACATCAAACATGCAGCAAGACCTCTAAACTGCTGAGCCATCTCTCCAGCCCAAGTAACTGTTGTGTTTTAATATACAAAGTTTCCTACATTAATTTTTTTCAATACACTCATTAGTTTCCTGTTTTTCTTTTTTTTAAATAGGAATGGTTTGTTTAGCTAAATAGTCCAAGTTACAGTCCATTATCACAGGAAAGCCAAAGGAGCAGGAACCTGTGGTAGCCAGACAGGAACAATGAATGCATGCATGCTAACACTACAGTCAGTCAAGACTGCAATATCCCTGGGCCCAGCCCAAGAATGGTGCAGTCCAAATTCACAGTAAGTCTTTCAAACACAGAGACCCAAATTCAAAAAATCCCTCAAAGGCCAATTTAATCTAGGAATTTTCTCATTGAAGACACATTATCAAACTGATTCTTCATTGTGTCAAGAAGATAATCAAAACTACCCATAAAAATGCACTTATCCTTACTACCAATAACTTTGAGTACATCCAGAGTCATTTGACGATAAACACAACACAGTATGAAACATTCTTTCTCATAATCTAAAATGCTTCAATATATTTTAGCTGCTAAGTGGAATTTGTATAGTGCATTAGATTTTTACATCCTTTTGTCAACTAATGTGCATTAAGGCAGTTTCCATCTTTTGGCTATTATGAATAATATTGTCATGAACATCCATCATGTGTGATATATGTTTTTATTTCACTTTGAATTGCACTGAGAAGTGGAACTTTGGGCTCTTGGATATCATTCATTTTAATTGTTTAGAAATTTACAACGTATTTGAAATGTAACATTCAATATTACATCCACTCCAGTTGTGTGGGATGGTTCTATTTCTCCATATCTTCGAGAATCGTTAAATTTGCCTTAAAAAACAGAGTTATAACTACTACAGAGGTATGAAATGGAATCTACTGGATTAAGTTTACTTTGCTCTAAGTTTAATCATGGTAAATATCTTTTCCTGGTTTTTTGGCAATTTCTATTTCTTCAGGAAAATATATATTCAAGATATTGAAAGTTTCAAATGGGATTCTTTACCACAATATGGAATATTTCTATATATTTTATAAGACATTCATGATATGTTAATAAAAACTATGAAAACATGACTTGGAAATCTATTCAAAATCATGTGTCTGGATTCTTATCTGTGTTTTATCATTTCATTTCTATCATGAAGCTCACAAGTTCTTAGTTTGTGGAAGCTCAAGTTATCAATTTATTCTTTCCATAGGCACCATTTTATTGAAAAATTCATTTATGCATATAATGTGTTTTTTTTTATCAAACTCGCTCTCCATTTTCTTGCTTCCAGTTGCTCCTATTCCATCCAACTTCAAGATTCTCCCTGCCCCCATTTCTGTGTGTTTGTATGTTTGTGTGTGTGTAGGTGTGCACGCATACATGTTTGTAGGCAGTCTTGTGTGTATGTCTGTTTCAAAACCCAGGAGTCTAATTAGTGCTGTTTGTGTACGTAAGAGTGTAGAACCATGAACTGGACATGGGTAGCATTGCAGCGGCAGCATATTTGAAGAAAATTTATAAACCTTGTTCAGCAGCCATTGGTTACCAAATAGGTTCTCGGACATGGATTGGGCCTTTTGACTGGGTTTGTACTGGCTTCATCTTACACAGGTGTTGTGCATGAAGTCATGGCCACTGTGAGCTCATGTACACAATTCTTCTACCATGGTCAATAAATGAAACTCTATTGAAGATGTCCACTATCTACTGCTTACACTCCTTTTATCCTCTAATCAATAATCAAAAAATCTTGGGAGGAAAATGAGTGGTATTGATGGTAATACACTCAACAGCTACTGTTCTCTGTATTAATCACCATCTGCAAAAGGAAATTCCTTCAATGAGGGTTGAGAGATACACTAATCTATGGGTATAAAGATGGGAACGTATGGGACAATTTAGTACAATGATCATTTTGAAAAATAGTACTAGGTCTCCCTTATATCGATGATCATGGCAGTCAGAAAGTTTTGGCCTAGTTTACAATATTATTAACGGATTCCATCTTTTAGAGTGAGTATTAAATCCATGCCATTTATGTCACTATTACATCAGTGAGCATAACTTGCCAGTTCAATCACAACTAGGCTGTTCATTTTCAAAATCAAGGTTTCAGTGGCATATCTAGGGATTCTTTCTGACACAAAATCATAAAGATGTTCTTGTCTCACAACTTCAAGTTTCACCATTCTAGCTCTTAAATTTACATCCATGAGCTAATTTTTATGGGTGGCATGAGGTAGAGTTACAATATATAAGTATTATATATATATGAACAATATATAAGTTCAATATATAATTATGGTCTTTGCACTTTATCCAGTTTTGCCAAATTTCTTTGATCCTTCTCTAAATGCCAACTGACCAAAAATCAGGGTTAATTTTCTGGGCTCTCAATTTTATCCCATCGTCTACAAGCCATTATCAGAGTCTCTTCCTGATTAGATTTTAAACAGTAAATGTGAAGATAAGACATTATATGTAACCTAATTTTGTTTCTTTTTCAATAAGTAATTTAACTTTTGCATTTTTCAATGTTAGAATTAACATTTTTCTGAAAAAATACTGTATTTGATGCTACTGCAAATGGAAGTTTTGTAATTTAATTTTTTGCTGGTGTACAAAAAGAAAACTGATTTCTACAATAAGGTTATATATTGTTAATTTGCCAAACTCACTATTAGTTCATAAGTGTGTTTATGTAAAATATATATATTAATATATATAAAATTATGTAGGCTGTATTGTACTTTCCACACATAGAAAACAATTCTTTATTTTTCATTTTTATTAGGTATTCTCTTTATTTACATTTCACATGTTATTCCCCTTCCTGGTTTTCTTCCCAGAAACACCCTATCCCTTCTCAGCTACCCCTGCTTCAATGAAGGTGTTCCCCTACCAACCCATGAAATGAAAGCACATCATACCAAAACTTATGGGACACAATGAAAGCAGGGCTAAGGGGAAAATTCATTGCTCTAAAATGCCTTTAAAAGGAAACTGGAGATAAAATACACTGGCAGGTTCACATCACACCTGAAAACACTAAAACAAAAAGAAGCAAAATACACACAGGAATACTCAAAGGCAGGAAATATTCAAACTCAGGCCTGAAATCAACCAAGTAAAAAGAACTATACAAACAATCAACAAAACCGGAAACTGGTTTTGAAACCATCCAGTGGATAAAGACAGCATTTTCAACAAATGGTGCTGGCTCAACTGGAGGTCCTCATGTAGAAGAATGCGCATTGATCCATTCTTATCTCTTCTACAAACCTTAAGTCCAAGTGGATCAAGAGCCTCCACATAAAACCAGATACACTGAAACTAATAGAGGAGGAAGTAGGAAAGAGCCTGGACCATGTGCACACAGGGGAGAATTTTCTGAACAGATCAATGGCTTATGCTCTAAGATCAACACTAGACAAATGGCACCTCATAAAATTGCAAAGCTTCTTCTGTAAGGCAAAGGGCACTTTCAATAGAACAAAACAGAAACCAACTTTCAAGAACTCATTGCAGCTATGTTTACCTACACACAACATACAGAGAGCAGTCCGAATGACAGAATGTACAGAGGAATGGCTCATGAGGCTCCATTCTTTTCTGAGGAGATATTGGTAGTTGATGGCTGGTGATGATGGGTGAAGTTTTTGGGTGGAGGAGGTGTAGATGCTGGAAGTTGATCACCATTCAGGAGATGGCTCCACATCCAAAAATATATGACCAGCAGTAATCACACTTGGTAGAAAAATTAAAAATGAACAAGAACAAAGAGAAAAATAGGAGGAATAAGAGGAATGGGGAGATGAAAGAGAAGACATGAAGTTGGGAAGGGACCTCAAAGATATGTTGGATGTCAAGAATGGGAGTATATGCTTTAAAAATTTATCCATGTGTTAGATTCACAAGTAAGAGATGACATCAACTTTAAAGTTATTAGAGTTTTAGTGTTATCAGCATTTTAGCAGAATACATACATATGTATGTATGTATGTATGTGTGTGTGTGTTTGTGCATTCCTGCGTGCATGTATGCATGTGTGTGTGTGTGTGTGTGTGTGTGTGTATGTGTGTATTTCAGACAGACAAGATAGTTTCAAAGGTACAGGTAATTGACACCAAGCCTGGTAACTGGAGTACATTTCCTGGAACACACAAAGTATGAGGAGAGAACCAAGTCCCGCAAGTTGTTCTCTCTATTCCATATTCACTAAAGCAGTCACATGACAACACAGAGATGATTAGCTAAGTCTAATTTTTAAATTGTTAAATTCATTCATTGTTTCTTTTCTATGCATTGGAGTTTTGCTTGTATGTATTTCTGCAGAGTGAATATGCCTGCTATTGCTTATGGGATGTTTCTCATGGTGCCTCAAGTATTCCTATACAACACTGCTTGACAAAGGAAAGCAGTGTTCTGAATACACCTGACTTACCAAAAGTATTTTATCCATGATCGCCCGAGGCTCTTCTGAATCTTCTATTGAATATTCTGATTCAACCTTTGTCTTCAGGTTGCCACGTTTCAGTCTGAAAACCACATTTTAAAATAATTATAATCAAAGGTCACCTTTTACAAAACAGAGTTCCTGAAATGTGCAGATACTTTTCTAAAATTATTCAAAGGAATGGATTGGTAACCATCACTTTTCTAGCTGGAGTTGAAAATTTTGCCAAGATAAAATGTACAAAATGTAAAGAATAATTGGCTATGTTAACTTCTGGGTGAAGTCCCAGGGCTATAAAACATGAAAATTACAACCTGTATTCAGCATTTCCATATAGGTCCTAAATTTTCAGGTCCATATGAATTAACAAACACTACAATCTTTTATTGTGTTCAATATAGTGAAAAGTCTGACAGAGAAGCAAAGTCCTGCAGATTTTTCCCTATGATTATCTCATGGTTTTCACATTTGAAATGGGGATAGGCACGATGACCAGAGAGATATCTATCTCAGTCTCCCTCCCACACACCTGTCTCTTTGTGTGTGTGAGTGCATGTGTGAGTGCATTGTGCTTGTGTTTCTGTGTGCCTGTGTCTGTCTCTCTGTGTGTGTGAGTTACATGTCAAGATGTATTTGGGTTTTCTATGTATTGCTGACTGAGCCTGTCCTAGTATGTATTCAGGCTGACCAAAACCTTAAGGCAATCCTCATATATTAAGTTTACCATAAAACAAAGATTAAATTAACAAAAGAAACTGCGTAAGGCAGTCAGAAAACTGAAGAAAAAAATGTTTTAAAAATTCAATTTCATTTAACGTTGTGTTTTAAAGAAAATGAATACAACATGTTGACATGAAAAACTGGTTATGGGGTTCATTTTAATCAAACAACAAAGTATGGATTTCCAAATCTATGCTTTAAAGAAACTCTGATATTAACAATCTTCTTCTAACATTAACAACAAACAGAATCAGATATTGAATGAAAACCTTTGACCCATATCAAAAATTACTGATGAATCTGTATAAACTCTTTTTAATTGGATAATGGCCTCTGTATCTACTGAAACTATGTCTTGATATCCTAATTAATATATTCATTAGTTCTTCATACCAACTAAATGGATCTTTTTACTATACTGTGTGAAAAGAATAAATAAAAGTGGAGAGTTCAGTGTTCTATATTTCATAATTGCAAGGATTTTGATAAATCTCATTAAATATTTTCTTGATGATAAATCACATATTGTAAAGAAATGGGTGAGATTGAACTTATTTATCAGCAGACAACAGTAGCTATAAAATAACATTCTCTCAACAATCATTCACTTCCCCTAATGTGAGAAAACTGCATCAATTATTGGATCCATGAAACTAAGTGCAAAACCACTCTATTTAATTTTCTACATCCAATAGTTTTATTCTTGAGACTGCTGTCATTTTTATATGTGGGTGTGTGTGTTTTATGTGAGTCTGTGGCTATTGTGTGTGCATGTTTGTAGTGTGTGTACTGTGTGTGTGTTTGTGCGCGCACGCGTGTGGACTTTCTAAATATTCTTCAGTAGATGTCATTTGATGGATAGCTACCTTGACACACTCTACAAGTACTGAGAAATAATACAGGTCAAGGAAAAGGTTAGTGCAGAGAAGCAAAACTTTTATGCTTAAACAACCCACACTCAATAACTTTGTGCTATATTGTCAAGACACTGTCAAAACACTGTTTGCTATTCTAATTTCCAATCAGAACTCGCTTTTACTCCAGTTTCTAGAATGTAAGTTGTCACATGAGTTTGCCAACTGTGGTTGTCTTTTACAAAAAAAAACATGTCCACAAAATTAAAAAACATAATATAAGATTGATTATCAGCATCTTATGATCATGGACGTCTGATGGTGCCATGCTTAAGAAGTATCCAGCATGGTCATCTTTCCTATGAGCATCACTAGGGAGTAACATCTACTGTTAAATATCACGGTGGCCTTACCCATCCTCTTGTCGATTCTCAACAGGAATGGGTTGCTCTTTAGTTTTTCCATGCTGTTTTTGAAGAACTACGGCTGCAGCACTGCGATTCGGCTTTTCTGCTTCATGCACCACACTGTTCATGAGGCTTTCAGGCACCTCAGTTTGACTCTCATTTGCTGATGTGCACGCCAAACTGCAATTCAGGTTTTCTGATACATGAGTTGCACTGTGATTTCCACTTTCGGAAGCACGAACCACTCTTTGATTCTGGTCTTCTGATGAATGCACCGAACTGTCATTTAGCTTTTCTGCTGATTGTAACCTGATGACTTTCTGCTTATCAGCTTCTTCACTGATCTTTAATGAAAATTAATATTAAGAATAAGTGACTTTAATTCTTTTATTTCTCTTAAGGGAAAGAGTCTCTTGTCAGTATGTATGTCTGTGTATGGGTGCTGGGGATTCATACCAGGACCATCAGAAGAGCAGCAAGACCTCTAAACTGCTGAGCCATCTCTCCAGCCCAAGTAACTGTTGTGTTTTAATAGACAAAGTTTCCTACATTAATTTTTTTCAATACACTCATTAGTTTTCCTGTTTTTCTTTTTTTAACGTAGAAATGGTTTGTTTAGCTAAATACTCCAAGTTACAGTCCATTATCACAGGAAAGCCAAAGGAGCAGGAACATATGGTAGCTAGCCATAGTCCATCCACAGACAGGAACAATGAATGCATGCATGCTAACACTACAGTCAGTCAAGACTGCAATATCCCTGGGCCCAGCCCAAGAATGGTGCAGTCCAAATTCACAGTAAGTCTTTCAAACCCAGTGACCCAAATTCAAAAACTCCCTCACAGGAATGACTTCAGGCCAACTTAATCTAAGAATTTTCTCATTGAAGACACATTTCCAAACTGATTCTACTTTGTGTCAAGAAGACAATCAAAACTACCCATAACAATGTACTTATTCTTACTATCAATAACTTTGAGTACATTCAAAGTTATTGGACAATAAACACAATATAGTATGAAACATTCTTTCTCATAATCCAAATTGCTTCAATATATTTTAGCTGCTAAGTGGAATTTGTATAGTGCATTAGATTTTTACATCCGTTTGTCAACTAATGTGCATTAAGGCAGTCTCCATCTTTTGGCTATTATGAATAATATTGTCATGAACATCCATAATGTGTGATATATGTTTTTATTTTACCTTGAAATGCACTGAGAAGTGGAACTTTGGGCCCTTGGATGTCATTCAATTTAATTGTTTAGAAATTTACAACATATTTGAAATGTAATATTCAATATTACATCCACTCCAGTTGTATGGGGTGGTTCTATTTCTCCACATCTTCAAGAATCCTTACATTTGCCTTTAAAAAACAGAGTTATAACTACTACAGAAGAATGAAATGGAATCTACTGGATTAAGTTTACTTTGCTCTAAGTTTAATCATGGTAAATATCTTTTCCTGTTTTTTGGCAATTTCTATTTCTTCGGGAAAATACATATTTAATATATTGAGAGTTTCAAATGGATTCTTTATCATACTATGGAATATTTCTATACATATTATTAGACATTTATGATATGTAAATAAAGATTATGAAAACATGACTTTTAAATCTATTCAAAATATTGTGTCTGGTTTCTCATCTGTATTTTCTCATTTTATTTCTATCATGAAGCTCACAAGTTCTTAGTTTGTGGAAGCTCAAGTTATCAATTTAATCTTTCCATAGGCACCATTTCATTGAAAAATTCATTTATGCATATCATGTGTTTGTTATCAAACTCACTCTCCATTTTCTTGCTTCCAGTTGCTCCTATTTTATCCAACTTCAAGATTCTCCCTGCCCCCATTTCTGTGTCTTTGTGTTTGTGTGTGTGAGTTTGTGTTTGTGTGTGTGTGTGCAAGCATACCTGTTTGTAGATAGTCTTGCATTTGTGTCTGTTTCAAAACCCAAGAGTCTAATTAGTTCTGTTTTTGTACACAAGAGTGTAGAATCATCTACTGGACATGGGTAGCTTTGCAGTGGCAGCATATTTGAAGAAAATTTACTCAAACTTGTTCAGCAGCCATTAATTACCATATATATTCTCAGACATGGATGGGGCTTTTTGACTTGGATTTTGGCTGGTTTCATCTTATACAGGTGTTGTGCATAAAGTCATAGCCTCTGTGAGCTCATGTGTGCAATTGTCCTACTGTGATCAATAAAGAAAACATTATTGCACCCTTTTGGCTGGGGTAGAAACTAGCTGGTCTGCTCCTGTAAAGACACCATATCCTGAGCCATCCTAGAGCAACCACTCCACACAGAGCATCAAAGGAAACACTGCACTCAGAGCAGCGAATTTCAGGATTCCAGAGGAAGCCTGAATCCCAGAAATTCTTCCACCCAGCAGCTCAGGATCACAGGATCACAGAGACATCTGGACTCTGAGGAGGTCTGACGCAAGCAAAATAACTGGAAAGAGAGGCTCAACTCAGAGACAATGAGTGCAGGTAGCATTAGAGTTAAGCACATGGCAAAAGACAAGTGTAAGAACATAAGCAACAGAAACCAATTTACTTGGCATCATCAGAACCAAATTCTTCCACCATAGCAATCCCTGGACACCTCATCTCACTGAAAAAGCAGGATTCAAATTTAAAATCACTTCTCATGATGATGATAGATGACTTTAGGAAGGGCATAAATAACTCCCTTAAACAAGTACAGGAGAACACAGGTGAACAGGTAGAAGCCCTTAAAGAGGAAAAACAAAAATCCTTTAAAGAATTGCAAAAAAAAAAAAAAAAAAAAAAAAAAAACCACAAGCAAACAGGTGAAAGAATTAAACAAAACCATCCAGGATCTAAATATGGAAGTAGAAACAATAAAGAAATCTCAAAAAAAAAGACTACTCTGGAGATAGAAAACCTAGAAAAGAGATCAGGAGTCACAGATGCAAGCATCACCAACAGAATACAAGAGATAGAAGAGAGAATCTCATGTGCAGGAGATACCATGGAAAACATTGACACAACTGTCAAAGAAAATGTAAAATGCAAAAAGCTCCTAACCCAAAACATCCAGGAAATCCAGGACACAATGAGAAGACCAAATATAAAGATAATAGATATAGATAAGAGTGAAGATTCCCAACTTTAAAAGCCAGTAAATATATTCAAAAATATTATACAAAAAAACCTTCCCTAACCTAAAGAACGAGATGTCCATGAAGAAAAAAGAAGCCTACAGAACTCCAAATAGACTAGACCAGAAAAGAAATTCCTCCTGTCACATAATAATCAAAACACCAAATGCACAAAACAAAGAAAAAATACTAAAAGCAGTAAGGGGAAAAGGCTAAGTAACCTATGAAGGCAGACTTATAAGAATGACACCAGATTTCTCACCAGAGTCTATAAAAGCCAGAAGATCCTGGACTGATATCATTCAGACCCTAAGAGAACACAAATGCCAGCCCAAACTACTGTACCCAGCAAAACTCTCAATTACTATAGATGAAGAAACAAAGATATTCCATGACAAAACTAAATTTACACTATATCTTCCCACAAATACAGCAGTTTAAAGGATAATGGATGAAAAACTCCAACACAAGGAGGGAAACTACAACCTAGAAAAAGCAAGGAAGCTTCCAACAACTCTAAAAGAAGATAGCTAAAAAAACATAATTCTACATAGAGGTAGAATTATAACAAAAAATAACAGGAAGCAACAATCTTTTTTTCTTAATATCTTTTAACATCAATGGATTCAATTCGCCAATAAAAAGATGTAGCGTATCAGACTGGATAAATAAACAGGACCCAGAATTTTGCTGCATACAGGAAACAAACCTCAGTGACAAAGACAAACACTACCTCGGACTAAAAGAATGGAAAACAAGTTTTCAAGCAAACGGTCCCAAGAAAGATGCTGGAGTAGCCATTCTAATATCAAATAAAATTGACTTTCAACCAAAAATAATCAAAACAGATAAGGAAGGATTCATACTTATCAAAGGAAAAATCATACTTATCAAAGGAAAAATCTATCAAGATGAAATCTCAATTCTGAACATCTATGCTCCAAGTGCAAGGGCACCCACATACAAAAAAGAAACTTTACTAAAGCTCAAATCACACATTGCACCTCACACAACAATAGTGGGGGATTTCAACACCCCAATATCAGCAATAGACAGATCATGGAAACAAACTAAACAGAGACACAGTGAAATTAACAGAAGTAATGAACCAAATGGATTTAACAGATATCTATAGAACATTTCATTGTAAAATAAAAAAAATGGTACCTTTATCTCAGCACCTCATGGTACCCTCTACAAAATAGACCATATAACTGGCTACAAAATGGGCCTCAACAGATACAAAAAGATTGAAATAATCCCTTGCACCCTATCAGATCATTATAGACTAAGGCTGATCTTTAATAATGACAAAACCAATGAAATGCCCACATATACATGGAAATTAAATAATGTTCTACTCAATTGTGACTTGGTCAAAGAAGAAATAAAGAAAGAAATTAAAGACTTTTTAGAATTTAAGGAAAATAAGGACGCAGCATACCAAAACTTGTGGGACACAGTGAAAGCAGTGCTAAGAGGAAAACTCATAGCTCTAAGTGCCTACAAAAAGAAACTGGAGAGAGCATACACTAACAACTTGACAGCACACCTGAAAGCTCTAGAACAAAAAGAAGCAAATACTCCCAAGAGGAGTAGACAGAAGAAAATAATCAAACTCAGGGCTGAAATCAACCAAGTAGAAACAAAAATAACTGTACAAAGACTCAAAAAACAAAACAAACAAAAAAAAAAAACAAGAGCTGCTTCTTTGAGAAAATCAACAAGACAGATAAACCCTTAGCCGGATTAACCAGTGGGCACAGAGACAGTATCCAAATTAATAAAATGAGAACTGAAAAGGGAGACATGCCAGGAAGAGGTGGCTCACGCCTTTAATCCCAGCACTTAGGAGGCAGAGGCAGGCAGATTTCTGAGTTCAAGGCCAGCCTGGTCTACAGAGTGAGTTCCAGGACAGCCAGGGCTACACAGAGAAACCCTGTCTCGAAAAACCAAAAAATGGTAGGGGGAGACATAACAACAGAAACTAAAAATATTCAAAGAATTACCAGATCCTACTACAAAAGCTTATACTCAACAAAACTGGAATATCTGGACAAAATGGACAATTGTCTAGACAGATATCAGGTACCAAAGTTAAATCAGAAGCAGATAAGTCATCTAAACAGTCCCATAACCTCTAAAGAAATAGCAGCAGTCATCAAAAGTTTCCCCACCAAAAAAAGCACAGGATCAGATATTTTTAGGGCAGAATTCTATCAGACCTTCAAGAAAGACCTAATACCAATTCTCTTCAAACTATTCCACAGAGTAGAAACAGAAGGAACACTACCCAATTTTTTCTATGAAGTCACAATTACACTCAGACCTAAACCACACAAAGACAGAACAAAGAAAGAAAACTTCAGACCAATTTCCCTTATGAATATCAAAGCAAAAATACTCAATAAAATTCTCGCAAACCCAATCCAAAAGCATATCAAAACAATCATCCATCATTATCAAGTAGGCTTTATCCCAGGAAAGCAGAGATGGTTCAATATTTGGAAATCCACCAACATAATCCATTATATAAACAAACTCAAAGAAAAAAACCACATGATCATCTTACTAGATGCTGAGAAAACATGTGACAAAATTCAACATCCCTTTATGGTAAAAGGCATACCCAGAGACAGATACTCGCAGCTAACCATTAATCTGATCAAAGGTTCCCAATGGAGAAGTTAGAGAGTAAACTGAAGGAGTCTTAAGGGTTGGGGGCCCCATGAGGAGAGCAACAATACCAACCAGCCGGAGCTCCCCAGGGTCTAAACCACCAGCCTAGAAGCACATATGGAGAGACACATGACTCCAGCTGTATATGTAGGGGAGGATGGCCTTGTTGGGCATAGGTGGGAGACGAGGTCATTGGTACCTGGAAGGCTGAGCACTGAGTGGGGAGTGGAATCTGAGGGTGGGGAGGGGTATTGGAGGATAGGTGGGTAAACACCCTCATAGAAGCAGGAGGAGGGGGGATTGGATAAGGGGTTCCTGGGGGGGGGATGTGGTAAGGGGATAAAATGTGAAATGTAAATATTATATCCAATAAAAGAGGGAAAAAAAGAAAAGAGGTTAGAACCAACATCCTTAATAAAATGTCAGCCCTCTTAAAAAAAACTATCTTGATACTAAAATTTGTTTTGAGAATTGTATATTGCAGAATGATCAGCCTTGGTGTATCTACTCAACAAGCAAGCTGGGCAGACCTGCTCAAACCTCTGAGGTCTGGGAATTCCATCTGGAGGCAGTGAAGACACAGCATCAGAGGCTTGTCAATTTGCTCTTCCTCCCACTCCTCTTCTAATATCTCAACACCCATAATCAGCTTGAAGAAGCTAATGAAGAGTCAACGCCCCTATTCCCTGGGCTTGGGGACTAAGGTGGTAAATGTTGGGCTGTTTTTCTAGGGAAAAGTAGTGGTTTTGTGGGAATAGAGAGGATTAGCTAGGGTTTATTGCATAGCCATCACCTATTAGTAGAAATCTGTATAATTAGTATCAAGATGAAGATATAAATTCTTAAACGGCACCAATTTACTTTGATTACAAATTTTAAGGTTTTCATTGGTATGAGCTTCTTATTGATATAAGAGTGAGATGAATATTGTTACTCTCATAGGCATTGTACCAGTATAACACATTTAGGAATACAAGGCTTAGACCAGCCCTTCTTTAACTTTTTTAACTGATTTGAGATGGTCAGCCTGTGAGTTAAGGGACTATAGCAAATTCATGGCTTGGAGTTTATTGTTAGGGTGTTTTCTATGTTTTATTTAGAAATAGCTGAGTGGAGTTAACAGGCAACAGTCCAGATTACTTTACATGGATAGTTGATTTTCAAAACATCAGAAATCCACAGAATTGACATGACAAACATTTCTGTATTAATGTTCATTTTGATTAGAGACCTGTCTGCTCCCGACAGCTTCCTATATTGAATTCTAAGAAGAAATTGAGCATCTTTGGAGTTACTCCAGTTGTGGTGAGACAGCCACTAGGCAAGAATTGCCTCTTTCCTTCTACAGACAAATTACTGTCCAGAAAAGGACACACTTGCAGAATAGTCGACTGATTATATCTGCCTAGACAGAGTAATCAGCCCTTAATAATTCTGCAGCACTAAGGTCTGTCAGATGATCCTGGGCCAGAAGGCGGAAGAACAGATGCTCCAACATTTTGAAGTAGAGAGACTGTCCAGGTGTTCAGAGGTCTCTATAAATTGGCTAAGTTTTAGAAGCTATGCTTTGTGCTTCCCACAATTATAGTTAACTCAGTCATTCTGGATCTCTGATGGGGTTGAAAACTTATAGCCTCATAGCCAATCCTGGCTATTTACCTTGAGAGAAAAGATTTGAGTGGATGATTGTCAACTGACATTCATTCTAAAGCCAGGTTCAGAACTAAACGTTTTAGTTAGGATAGATGACAGAGGTGCTGGTTAGTCAACAAAAGGATGGACGGGGTATTAGGACTATCTTGTACCTCACTGGTACAAATTGGCATAATTATGCTTTAATTGTATTTTGAGAGAAAAGTTTCATTTTAACAGGAAGGGTGATATGTAGGAGGAGCTAAGGTGGGAGGAATACTGAGAGGAAGAGATGGTGTAAGAAGAGGAGGAGAAGAAGGAGAGGAGAAGCTAGGTGATGAAAGAGAGAAAGAGGGGGGAGACAGGGAGGCAGATGTTCATGTATCTCCACCAGTCAAAGATAGTTGATATATCTAGGTAATGGGTAGTTAGGTAGTGGGTTACACCTCTGATTGAGCAATACCAAAGCCTATGATTAACATTTTTTTAAAAATGTATAAATGCAAAAAGGAAAAGGGGGCATGGGATAAGGGTTTTCTAAGGGGGGGAATGGGGAAAGGGATGGTATCTAAAGTGTAAATAAAATATCTAATAAAAAAGGAAAAAAGGAAGAAAAGAAAGATGGGGGAAATGAAAGAGGAGACATGAAGTTGGGAAGGGATCTCAAAGATATGTTGGATGACAAGAATGGGAGTATATGTTTTAAAAAAGCATCCATATGTGTGAGATTCACAAATAATAGATAACATCTATTATTTATATTATATTATATATATAATATATAAATATTTATATTTATATTTATATTATAAATAAATATTTATATTTATATTATAATAGATAATAGATAATATTTACTAGAGGTTTAGAGTTATTAGCTCTCTAGCAGAATACATACATATGTATGCATATATGTATGTTTGCATGTATGTATGTGTGTGTATGTATTTTAGACAGACATGATAGTTTCATGGGTATAGGTAGCTGAAACCAAGCGTGATAACTGGAGTACATTCCATGGAACACACACAGTATGAGGAGAGAACCAAGTCTTGCAAGTTGTCACTATTCCATACTCAATGGGGCAGTCCCATGACAACACACAACTGATTAGCTAAATCTAATTTTTAAAAAGTGTCATTTTTAAATTGTTAATTTATTCATTGTTACATTTCTATGCATTGGAGTTTTGCTTGTATGTATCTCTGCAGAGTGAGTATGCCTGCTATTGCTCATGGGATATTTCTCATAGTGCCTAAAGTATTTCTATACAACCTTACTTGACAAAGAAAAATAGTATTCTGATTACAACTGACTTACCAAACTGGTACCATCCAAGTTCACCTGAGGCTGTTCTGAATCTTCTGTTGGAGGTTCAGGTTCACATTTCAGTCTAAAAACCATATTTTCAAATAATTATACTCAAAATTCAACTTTTACAAAACAGAGTTCCTGAAATGTGCAGATACTTTTCTAAAATTATTCAAATGAATGGATTGGTAACCATCACTTTTCTAGCTGGACTTGAAAATTTTGCCAAGATAGAATATATAAAATGTATTTTGTTTTCTATGTATTCCTGTCTGAGCTGTTCAAGTACTAATTCAGGCTGATGAAAATCTTAAGGCACTCCCCATTTCTCAAGTTTATGAGTGTTGAGAATGTTAGGTACTTGCATTCAACCCAACATTTTAAAAAAAGAAGAAGAAACTAAAGAAAACATTCAGAAAACCGAGGAGGAAAAATGTACTTTCATTTAATATGGCATTTTAAAAGGAAATGAATATAACAGGTTTAGATAAAAAATCTTATGCTGTTTATTTAAAATCAAATACTAATTTATAGAGTTCGAAATCTATGCTTTAAAGAAACTCTGATATTAAAAATCTTCAGCTAGGATTATAAAATCAACTAAACAAATAAGTAGCCTTCCTCTACTCAAGGGATAAAAAGGCTGAGAAAGAAATTAGGAAAGTGACACCTTTCACAATAGTTATAAATAATACAAAATATCTTGGAGTGAATCTAACCAAGCAAGTAAAAGATCTGTATGACAAGAACTTCAAGTCTCTGAAGAAAGAAATTGAAAAAGATCTCAGAAGATGGAAAGATTGCCCATGATCCTGGATTGGCCAGATTAACTTAGTAAAAATGGCCATCTTGCCAAAAGAAATCTACAGGTTCAATGCAATCCCCATCAAAATTCCAAATCAATTCTTCATAGAGATAGAAAGAGTAATTTGCAAATTCATTTGGAATAACAAAAACCCCAGGAGAGTGAGAACTATTCTCAACAATAAAAGAACTACTGGGGGAATCACCATCCCTGACCTCAAACTGTACTACAGAGCAGTAGTGATACAAACTGCATGGCATTGGTACAGAGACAGGCAGGAAGATCAGTAGAATAGAATTGAAGATCCAGAAATGAACCCAAACACCTATGTGTTGCGGTAAATCTCTCGCCCATTGGTAGTCCATAGAAGAAAAGACACAAGTCAATAAGTATCAAATGAATGCTGCATGCCTAGATTGGGCAGATTTACCATTAAACTACACTATTCCCCGGCTATGAGAGCTCTTAACAACTTGCGATTTCCTAGGTCTTCTTCATCTTCTCCCTCTCCACCAACTGCCCTCTGCTTCGACCAACTGCCAACTCCGCACCCCCTCTCACTCTCTCCTGGTCTTCCTCTTATCTCCTTTCCCTGCCTCTGGCTCCTTCCACTCCTCTTCTACTGCCCAATCACTGGCTGTAGCCTGTATTTAACAAATTTGATTGGACAGAAGGTTTACAAGATTCTCTCCTCCTTCGCAGCCCCTCCCAGGAGAGGAGTTACCATTACAAGAAGAGGCTAGGGCTATCCACCACACCTATGGTCACTTGATCTTTGACAAAGGAGCTAAAGCCATCCAGTGGAAAAAGGACAGCATTTTCAACAAGTGGTGCTGGCTCAACTGGAGGTCAGCATGTAGAAGAATGCAAATTAATCCATTCTTATCCCCTTGTACAAAGCTCAAGTCCAAGTGGATAAAGGACCTTCACATAAAACCAGATACACTGAAACTAATAGAAGAGAAGGTGGGGAAGACCCTCGAATACCTAGGAACAGGGGAAAAGTTCCTGAACAGAACATCAATGGCTTATGCTCTAAGATCAAGAATCGACAAATGGGACCTCATCAAATTGCAAAGCTTCTGTAAGGCAAAGGACACTGTCAATATGACAAAACGACAACCAACAGATTGGGAAAAGATCATTACCAATCCTACATCCAATACAGGGCTAATATCCAATATATACAAAGAACTTAAGAAATTAGACGCCAGACAACAAAATAACCCCATTAAAAAATAGGGTACAGAGTTAAACAAAGAATTCTCAACTGAGGAAACTCAAATGGCCAAGAAGAACCTTAAGAAATGCTCAACATCCTTAGTCATCAGGGAAATGCAAATCAAAACAACCCTGAGATACCACCTCACACCAGTCAGAATGGCTAAGATCAAAGATTCAGGTGATAGCAGATGCTGGCAAGGATGTGGAGAAAAGGGAACACTCCTCCAATGTTGGTGGGAATGCAAGCTGGTAAAACCACTCTGGAAATCAGTCTGGTGGTTCCTCAGAAAATTGGGCATAGCATTACCTGAGGACCCAGCTGTCCCACTCCTGAGCATATACCCAAAAGACGCTCCAACATATAGCAAGGACATTTGCTCCACTATGTTCATAGCAGCCTTATGTATAATAGCCAGAAGCTGGAAAGAACCCAGATGTCCTTCAACAGAGGAATGGATACAGAAAATGTGGCACATTTACACAATGGCATATTACTCAGCTATTAAAAACAATGAATTCGAAAAATTCTTAGGTAAATGGATGGAACTAGAAAATAACATCCTGAGTGAGGTAACCCAATCACAAAAGAACACACATGGTATTTACTCTCTGATAAGTGGATATTAGCCCAAAAAGCTTGAAACAGCCAAGATTCAACTCACAGACCACATGAAGCTCATGAAGAAGGAAGACCAAGTGTGGATGCCTCGGTCCTACTTAGAAGGAGTAACAAAACACTCAAGGGAGCAAATATGGAGACAAAGTGTGGGACAGAAAGTGAAGGAGGGGCAGTCTGGTGATCATTCCCCATGGGTATCCAACCCATGTGCAGTCACCAAAGGTAGACACTGATGTGGATGTCAGGAAAAGCATGTTGATAGGAGCCTGATATAGCTGTCTCCTTAGAGGTCTACCAGATTCTGACATATTCAGATGCAGATGCTCACAGCTAACCATTGATCTGATCCAGGGGTTCCCAATGGAGGAGTTAGAGAGAAGACTGAAGGAGCTGAAAAGGTTTGTGGCCCCATGACGAGAGCAACAATACCAATCAACCAGAGCTCCCCAGGGTCTAAACCACCATACTGGGAGCACACAGGTAGGAACGCATGACTCCATCTGTATATCTAGGGGAGGATGGCCTTGTTGGCCATAGGTAGGAAAGGAGATACTTGGTCCCATGAAGGCTGAACACAGAGTGGTGGTGGGGGATTTGAGAGTGGGGAGGTGGGAGTCATTGGGTAAGTGGGGGCACATCCTCATAGAAGCAGGAGATGGGAGATGGGATGAGGTTCTTGGGTGGTGGGGGAATGGGGTAAGAGGATAAAATCTGAAATGTAAATATAATATCCAATAAAAAATAAAAAATAAAAATCTTCAGCTAATATAAACAACAAATAGAATCAGATTACGAATGAAAATCTTTGGCCCATATTGAAAATTACTGCTGAATCTGTATGTACACTTTTTAATTTGGATAATTTCTTCTCTATCTATTGAAACTATGTGTTGATATCATAAATAATATATTTATTTATTCTTCATACCAAGTTATTGGCTCAGACATGAGTGATTGTACCCATTATAGAATACTACAAAGTCAGAAAAATAACAGAATTAGCAACTTTACCTCTTCAGTTCATCAGCTAATTTTAGTATCTGGTTTCTCTTGTCCACTAAAAACTTTGCCAGGCTTTCGTTGTTTCTTAATCGAGCCAGAGTATATGGTGTAAAATTATCCTATGGAAAAACAATAGTTGATAACTCTGAGAACTTGATATGTCTCAAAATAATGGACGATCCCATGGAAGACTTAATGGAGCTCCCTTCTCCTGAGGGTCAGGGAGCCACAGCCTTGCCCTTCTCACCCCACAGTGCTCTTGTACTTGTTGCTCTTCCCTTTGCACAGCCTCTGACTGACAGAGCTGCCTACAAATCCTGTCCTCCTGACACTCATTTGAGGGTGAAAAGGTCACCTGAGCTTGGCTTTTCCCCTGGCATTACCATGGTATTTGAGTCATGTGATTGCTCCTTGCTAAACCAAAGCTCCTTGAGGATGGAGCCCTCGTTTTTATCTCTAATACCCCAAACATTAAACCATAGTGGAAAGGTTCCCAGTATTTCCTTTGAGTGATGAGGTAAATTGCATCTCTGGGAGAGGATTTAATCCTTCGTATTACAAACTATATTTAGTTTACCAGAATATCATGCCTCGTGTGAGCACCATGTTCATCTGTTAGAAAAATGTTATAATCCTGAGCACAGTAAGACCAGTATGGAAGAAATATCATGACATGCATAATCCTCCCTACATGGTGACTTTGTGGCAAACATACACAACTTCACTGAAAGCATCACAGAAACAACTGCATTCCCACCAGGCTATGGAAGCAACTCTTTAGATTCTACTTATGGTATTAGGAACCCACGGCAGATGCAAATGGCTCACTGAGACATAAGTTGTGAACTAAATGATACAGGCATCAAATGTACTCTGATAACTTATGAACAATGGATCTGTACAATTTTTCTACCTACTGGACAATGAATCTCTTATCTTTAAGAACTCTTAATGTCTCTAAGGCACATTTACTTAAAAAATTTTAGGTCAGTTTTTTTAGTTACTACTTAAGGTTATTTCTAAGCAAAATATAAATCAGATATTACAATGAAACTGTCTATCAATACAAAGTCTGATAACTGTCTATGTGGTCATTTTAGAACAATGAAAACCACTAACTGACTGCATGTGGAATGCATGACTTTAGTCCCAGCATTTGGGAAGCAGAAACACAGTACCAGAAAGCCAGGGATACACAGAGAGACAGGCAGACAGGCAGACAGGCAGACAGGCAGGCAGGCAGGCAGGCAGGCAGGCAGGCAGGCAGACAGGCAGACAGGCAGACAGGCAGACAGGCAGACAGGCAGACAGGCAGACAGGCAGACAGGCAGACAGGCAGACAGGCAGACAGGCAGACAGGCAGACAGGCAGACAGGCAGACAAGGAGATAGGAACTGAGCTGCTAACAAGTTCAATGAACAATGCTGAACAAGAAGATTTTTTTTTGCAATAATCATGAGCCCTGCACCTGCTCCTATAAGTAACTTCATCAAGCTTACAGATATGCAAAGGGAATGGGATTCCTTAAGGGCTGAAAGTTGTTTAAAAACAACCTCTAACTATTAAAATAAGATACCATTTGTAAGATAGTTATAAATTACACAACATAATCTTCCCAGATAATATACTTTTATATGTCCTGTCATTGTTTTCACAATGCAAATAAATCATTTAAAGCACACGCAGTGAAAATAATCTTTAAATCAAAGTTGTGTGGTCTGTACCTCGTTCCTTATACAGATGTCAGCATTGTGTTCCAGCAGTATGTTTACCATTGAAGTTTTGTTATGCCAAACAGCATAGTGCAGAGCCGTGTTCCCATGGTTGTCCTTGGCATTTGGATCAGCACCACTACTTAGTAAAGTGAGCACACATTGTTCATGCCCATACTGTGAAGCCTATGGGTATTACATCAAGAAATAAATAGGAAAGATGAGAAATACAAAAATTTCACAGATTTCACTAACCATTTGCATTTAGCTGAGATCATTTTTATTCCCAGAATTCCCATCAAATCCATGTCACACTGAAACTGTTGGGTGATGTCTACCTTAATTAGTGCTGTGCAGTTGTCACTGTCACGGAGATCAATGTCACAATTCCACTCTATTAGGAGGGCAGCTACCATGGGATGGCCATGTGCACAGGCATAGTGTAACATCGTTCTGTGAAAATGAAGACATTTTAACAATTTTTATGACCGTCCCGGTCTGCACCGGTGCCCAGAGCAGTCACAGGGTGCCAGCTCTGCACCATATCCCCCCAATACCCAGAGGAGGCTGCACTCCCAGGAGCTCTAACAGGCCCAGGATCTTGGGTGAGTAGGCCACGACACACCCACACCAAAACAGGAAGGAATTGGGACCTACTGGGACCCAGGGACTCCAATATGGCCAGTGGCACAGGACCCTTCAGATCTGCACCAGTGCCCAGAGAGGTCATAGGGCACCTGCTCTGAACCAAATCCCACAAAACCAAGAGGAGGCTGGACTCCCTGGAGCTCAAACACACCCAGGAACATAGGATAATAGGACCACAGGATCTCAGAAGCCTGGGCCTACCAGGATTTTAGGATCCCAGAAGCAACCTGACTCCCAAGAGCTATCCAGGATCTCAGAATCAGAGAATCACAGAAACAGCTGGACTCTGAGGAGTTCTGACACAAGAAAGATAACAGGACAGACTTTTCCAGTCAGAGACAGTGAGTGAAGGTAGCACTAGAGATAACCAGCTGGCAAAAGGCAAGTGCAAGAACATAAGCAATGAAAACCAAGGTTACTTGGCATCATCAGAACCTAGTTCCCCCACTATAACAGGTCCTGAATACCCCCATGACACTGGAAAAGCAAGATTCAGATACAAAATTAACTTCTCATGATGATGATACAGGACTTTAAGAAGGACCTAAATAACTCTCTCAAAGAAATAAAGGAGAACACATGTAAACAGGAAGACGCCCTTAAAGAAGAAACACAAAACTCCCTTAAAGAATTACAAAAAAAAACCACAACCAAACAGGTGAAGGCATTGAACAAAACCATCTAGGACATAGAAATGCAAGTAGAAACAATAAAGAAATCACAAAGGGAGACTACCCAGGAGATAGAAAACCTAGGAAAGAGATCAGGAGTCATGGATACAAGCATCACCAACAGAATACAAGAGATAAGAGACAGAATCTCAGGTGCAGAAGATACCATTAAAAACCTTGACACAATGATTAAAAAAATACAAAATGCAAAAAACTCCTAACCCCAAACATCCGGGAAATCCAGGACACAATGAGAAGACCAAACCTAAGGATAATAAGTATAGGAGAGAGCTAAGATTTGCAACTAAAAGGGCCAGTAAATATCTTCAACAAAATTGTAGAAGAAAACTTCCCTAACCTAAAGAAAGAGGTGCCAATTAACAAAAAAGAAGCCTACAGAACTCTAAATAGACTAGACCAGAAAAGAAATTCCTCCTGTCACATAATAATCAAAACACCAAATGCACAAAACAAAGAAAGAATATTAAAAGCAGTAAGGGGGAAAGGTCAAGTAACCAATTAAGGCAGACCTATCAGAATTACACCAGACTTCTCAACAGAGTCTATAAAAGCCAGAAGATCCTGGATAGATGTCATACAGACCCTAAGAGAACACAAATGCCAGCCCAGACTACTGTACCCAGCAAAACTCTCAATTACCATAAATGGAGACACCAAGATATTCCATGACAAAACTAAATTTACACAATATCTTCTCATAAATCCATTCCTACAAAGAATAATAGAGGAAAACTTCCAAAACAAGGAGGGAAATTATACCCTAGAACTAGCAAAAAAATAATGTTCTTCCAACAAACCCAAAAGAAGATAGCCACACAAACATACCTTACCTCTAATAACAACAACAACAACAAAACAGCAAGCAACAATCAATTTTTCTTAGTATCCTTTAATAACAATGGACTCAGTTCCCCAATAAAAAGACATAGACTAATGGACTGGGTGCGTCAGCGGTACCCAACATATTGCTTCATAAAGGAAATGTGCCTGAGTAACAAAAACAGATACTACCTCAAAATAAAAGGCTGGAAAACAATTTTCCGAGCAAATGGTCCCAACAAACATGCTTGAGTAGCCATTCTAATATGGAATAAAATCAACTTTCTAACAAAAGTTATCAAGAAAGATAAGGAAGGACATTTCATACTCATCAAAGAAAAGATCAAGCAAGATGAAATTGCAATTCTAAACATCTATGCTCCAAATGCAAGGGCACCCACATTCATAAAAGAAACTTTACTAAAGCTCAAAGTACACATTGTATCTAACACAATAATAGTGGGAGACTTCAATACCCTACACTCAGCAATGCACAGATTATAGAAACAGAAACTAAACAGAGACACAGTAAAATTAACAGAAGTTAAGATTCAAATGGATTTAGCAGATATTTATAGAACATTTCATCCAAAAAATAAAGAATATTCTTTCTTCTCAGAACTTTATGGTAACTTCTCCAAAACTGACCATATAATTGGTCACAAAACAGGCCTCAACAGATACAAGAAGATTAAAATAATCCCATGCATTCTATCACATCACCACAGACTAAGGCTGGTCTTGAATAATGACAAAATCAATGGAAAGCCCACATATACCTAGAAAATGAACAACACTATACTTAATGATAATTTGCTCTGGGAAGAAATAAAGAAAGAAATTAAAGACTTTTTAGAATTTAATGCAAATGAAGACACATCATACCAAAACTTGTGGGACACAATGAAAGCAGTGCTAAGAGGAAAACTCACAGCTCTAAGTGCCAAAAAAAAAAAAAAAAAAAAGAAAGAAAAGAAACTGGTGAGAGCATACACTAGCAGCTTGACAGCATACCTGAAAGCTCTAAAACAAAAAGAAGCAAAAGCACATAAGAGGAATAGAAGGCAGGAAAGAATCAAATTCCGGACTGAAATGATCCAAGTAGAAACAAAAAGAACTATACAAAGAATCAACAAAACCAGGAGCTGGTTCTTTGAGAAAATCAACAAGGAAGATAAACCCTTAGCTAGACTAACCAAAAGGCACAGAGACAGTATCCAGATTAATAAAATCAGAAATTAAAAAAGAGACATAACAACAGAAACTGAGGAAATTCAAAAAATCATCAGATCCTACTCCAAAAACCTATACTCAACAAAACTAGAAAATCTGAATGAAATGGACAATTTCCTAGACAGACACCAGGTACCAAAGTTAAGTCAGGATCAGATAAACCATCTAAATAGTTCTATAACCCCTAAAGCAATAACAACAGTCATTAAAAGTCTCCCTACCAGGGGCTGGAGAAATGGCTCAATGGTTAAGAGCACTGACTGCTCTTCCAGAGGTCCTGAGTTCAATTCCAAGCAACCACATGGTGGCTCACAACCATCTGTAATGGGATCAGATGCCCTCTTCTGGTGTGTCTGAAGAGAGCAGCAGTGTACTGACATACATAAAATAAATAAATAATTAATTAAAAAAAAAAAAGTCTCCCTACCCAAAAAAGCCCAGGACTAGATGGTTTTAGTGCAGAATTCTATCAGACCTTCGAAGACCTAAAACCAATTCTCTATAAACTATTCTATAAAATAGAAACAGAAGAAACACTACTCAATTCGTTCTATGCAGCCACATCTACACTCGTACCTAAACCACACAAAGACCCAACAATGAAAGAGAACTTCAGAACAATCTCCCTTATGAATATTGATGCAAAAATACTTAATAAAATTCTCACAAACTGAATCCAAGAACACATCAAACTATCATCCACCATGATCAAGTAGGCAAGAATCCAGGGATGGTTCAATATTAGATATTCAATATTCAGAAATTCGTCAACCTAATCCACTATATAAAAAAAAAACTCAAAGAAAAACCTGCATGATCATCTCATTAGATGCTGAGAAAGCATTTGACAAAATTCAACACCCCTTCATAGTAAAAGTGTTGGAAAGAACAGGAAATCAAGGCCCATACCTAAACATAGTAAATGCAATATACAGCAAACCAGTAGCCAACATCAAACTAAATGGAGAGAAACATGAAGCAATCCCACTAAAATCACACACTAGACAGAGCTGCCCACTCACTCCCTACCTATTCAATATAGTACTTGATATCCTACCTGGAGCAATTAGACAACAAAAGGCGAGCAAAGGGATACAAATTGGAAAGGAAGAGGTCAAAATATCACTATTTGCAGATGATATGATATTACACTTAACTGACCCCAAAGCATCCACCAGAGAACTCCTAAACATGATAAACAACTTCAGCAAAGTGGCTGGTTATAAAATCAACTCAAACAAATCAGTAGCCTTCCTCTATTTAAAGAATAACAGGCTGAGAAAGAAATTAGTAAAATGAAACCCTTCACAATAGTCACAAATAATATAAAATACCTTGGTGTGAATCTAACCAAGAAAGTAATAGATCTGTATGACAAGAACTTCAAGTCTCTGAAGAAAGAAAATGAAGATCTCAGAAGATGGAAAGATCTCCCATGCTCATGGATTGGCAGGATTAATATAGTGAAAAATGGTCATCTTGCTGAGAGCAACCTACAGATTCAAGGCAATCCACCTCAAAATTCCAACTAAATTCTTCATAGAGTTAGAAGGAGCAAGGCTCAAATTTATTTGGAATAACAACAAAAAAAAATAGCAAAAACTATTCTCAACAATAAAAGAACTTCTGGGGGAATCACCATTCCTGACCTCAATCTGTACTACAGAGCAGTAGTGATAAAAACTGCATGGTATGGGTACAGAGACAGGCAGGAAGATCAATGGAACAGAACTGTAGAGCCTGAAATGAACCCGCTCCACCTACTATGGTCATTTGATCTTTGACAAAAAAGCTAAAACCATCCAGTGGGGAAAAAAAGACAGCATTTTCAACAAGTAGTGCAGGTTGAACTAGAGTTCTGCATGTGGAAAAATGTAAATTGATCCATTCTTCTCTCCTTGTATGAAGCTCTAGTCCAAGTAGATCAAGAACTTTCACATAAAACCAGACACAATGAAACTAACAGAAGAGAAAGTGGGGAATCGCCTCGAACACATGGGCCCAGGGGAAAAGTTCTGGAACATGACACCAATGGCTTATGCTCTAAGATCAAGAATTGACAAATGGGACCTCATAAAATTGCAAAGCTTCTGTAAGGCAAAGGACAATGTCAATTACAGAAAACGGCAACCAACAGATTGGGAAAAGAGCATTACCAACCCTACATCTGATAGAGGGCTAATATCCAAAATATACAAAACTCTCAAGAAATTAGAATCCAGACAATCAAATAATCCTATTTTAAAATGGAATACAAAGCTCAACAGAGAATTATCAACGGAGGAATATCGAATGGCCAAGAAGCACCCAAAGAAATGTTCAACATCTTTAGTAATCATGGAAATGCAAATCAAAATGACCCTGAGGTTCTACCTCACACCAGTCAGAATGGTTAAAATCAAAAACTCAGGTGACAGCAGATGCTGGTGAGGATGTGGAGAAAGAGGAACACTTCTCCATTGCTGGAAGGATGGCAAGATGGTACAACCACTCTGGAAATCAATCTGGTGGTTCCTTAGAAAACTGTACATAGTACTACCTGAGAACCCATCCATACCACTCCTGGGTGTATACCCAAATGATGCTCCAACATATAACAAGGACACATGCTCCACTGTAATCATAGCAACCTTAATTATAACAGTGAGGTAACCCAGTCACAAAAGAACAATAATGGTATGCACCCACTGATAAGTGGAATATTAGCCCAAAAGCTCACAATACCCAAGACATAACTCACAGACCACATGAAGCTCATGAAGAAGAAATACCAAAGTGTGGGTGCTTCGGTCCTTCTTAGGAGTAGTAACAAAATACTCACTGGCGCAAATATGGAGATAATGTGTGGAGCAGAAACTGGAAAAGGGGCCATTCAGATAGTGCCCCACCTGGAAATACATCCCAGGTGCAATCAACAAATGCAAACACTGTTGTTGATGTAAGGAAATGCATGCTGGCAGGAGCCTGATATACCTGTCTCCTGAGAGGCTCTGCCAGAGCCTGACATATACAGAGGCAGATGCTAGTATATAACCATTGAACTGATTACAGGGACCCAATGGGGGAGTTAGAGAGAAGACTGAAGAAGTTGAAGGGGCTTGCAGCCCCATGGGGAGAGTAACAATACCAACCAACCAGGGCTCTTAGGGTCTAAACAGCTAGGATGGGAACACACATGGAGCACCCATGGCTCCAGCTGTATATGTAGTGGAGGATGGCCTTGTTGAGCATCAGTGGGAGAGGAGGTCCTTGGTCTCTTGAAAGCTGGATTCCTCAGTGAGGGGGAATTCGAGGGTGTGGAGGTGGGAGTGTGTGGTTGGGAGGGGAAACACCCTCATAAAAATAGGAGGAGGGAGAACGGGATAAGGAGTTTCTGGGGTGGGGCGAATGGGGATAACATCTGAAATGTAGATAAATAAAGTATCCAATGATAAAAAACAAAACAAAAAAAACCTGATAATAGATCTGGTTATCGAAGTACAGCAATTGAGACTTTTGGCAGCAATTTAAGATTACCCATACTACTGGAATACCTTATAATTGTCAAGGACAAAGACTGTGGAAGGGGCCCAAGAAACTTTAAAACAGTATCTTCATAAAATAAAAAGGGGGACATATATCCCCATATACTACAAATTTATTTAAATCATGTTCTTTTTATTTTAAATTATTTTTTAAAAAATTGGATGCCAAGGAACTATCTGCTGACTGTCTATGGCATCCTACAACTAGGCATACTTATGCATAGTTGAAAGGGAAGGATCCACTTACTGGCATATAGCATGATCTCGATCAGGTATTTAATGTGGGGAAGAGGGCATGTTTGTGTTTTTTCTGCAGGAAGCTGAAGGAGCAGGGTGGTGGTCAGAGTGATGGGTGAGACATGCTGATGTCCGGACAAAGAATGATGCTGACCTGTGGGCTTGCTGAGTGCTGTGACAATGCTGACTGGGGAGCTGCATTGGACATATGTTTCTGACTCACCTTTGCTTACCTATACCCCTGATGGGAAAAGCTGACTTGCCTTAAGTTTTTAGGCCTCATGGAACAGAGAATCAAAAAGAGAATTGTATTTTTCTTAAATGTGACCAGTTATTCGGACTGATTCATGTACTGGTCTAGAAGTCAATTCAATATTGGAAATAACAGTCTTCATTGGGAAGGCTGGATCTGGACATTTTCAGAGACATATTTGGAAGTTAGCTGCAGTTCTCTATAATGTTATATTAGCAAGAGATAAGGTTGGGACAAGATCTGGATTTCAAACAAGTGTTAGTGCATGTGTTAAGGCTCATTTAATTGTCAAATTAAAAATACTTTTGTTTCTTCTACAGTATTTAATGCAAGTTGCATTGATTGTATACTTTCTAATTGTGTTAGCATGTTGAAATCCAGCATGTCAGTTATGAAGGTCTATCAACCAGCTTTTGTTTTATTGCCTTGAGTATCACAGAACTTTGGTCTTTGGAAAAAAAGCTTGCAAGTACTAGAAAAAAGTGAGTCAGGCCTTAAGCAGAAGCAGGAGGGTATTGGGCTAGATTATTGCTGGTATAACGGCTTTTATTACATTAATTGCTAGCACCACTGCTTCTGCAATTGCTGTGACACAAGAAGTTAAGACAGCTACTTTTGTTAATCATTTAGCAAAAAATGTTACTAATGTGTTGAATAGACAAGAGGATTTAGATAGGCATTTGGAAGAACAAATTGATGCATTTATCCTATTCAAATTATTGGAAGGAGGTTCAGAGATTAAGAGTATGGAGCCATCTCAAGTGTCATGCCAAATACCATTGGATCTGTTAGTTCTAAAATTTATAATAGTAGTCATTATAATTAGGAAAAAGTTTAAAGACACTTGCAGTGTATTTAGCATAATTCTAACACCTCTCTGGATTTTTAAATTTTGCATAGTGAACTTATAAGTTTAAAGAATGCTGCTCTGCTGAGTGTTGATGCAGCAGATACTGCTGATGAAATTACCCATGGCCTGAGGTCAGTATTTCTATTTTGGTCAATCTTCAAGAATGGCATATATAGCTTGATCATGCTAGCCCTTTTTGTCCTGGGAATAATTTTATTCCTGCCCATCATGATAAAGCTTGTCTGTAACAACATGTTGGCAGCCAAAGTACATGGCTTGAAACTGAAAATGGACCCCTAGATAGAGTTATTAAATTAACAGGCTGGCAAGCCAAGGACGGGTAAGAGTCTGCACAGAGCCTTACCAACGTAAGACAGAAGTGCATTGCTTTGGAGAATGCATATTGCATGATGAGTAAGGAAGAAATTCTTTTCAAAATGACCTAAGACAGGCTCCATCTTATTTACAAAATAAAAAAAGGGGGAGAGGTGGAGAGCTTTTAGGACTTCTTAGCAAGAATGTGACATTGGTCAAGGACAAGGAAGTGGGCTTCAGGCAGGAATCTGACATTAGGCTAGAAGAAAGAAGTAATTTCAGGCAGGAATCTAAATATTAGGCTAGAACAAAGAAATAATTTCAGGCAGGAATCTAAATTTTAGGCTAGAACAAGAAAGTAAGCTTCAGCCATAAAAATGACTTTGGGCTAATACAGGAAAGTAGGCTCAGATATTTTGGTCATCCAGATAAGCGCTTAAAAACAGTGATCATGGAATTCTTCACAGAACTTTGTTTATTGCCTTGCTTGTTCTTTGCCTATTTATGTTTATTGTCTCGCTTGTTCCTTGACTATTTGCATCTATTTTATTGCTAGTTCCTCAACATAGAACTGACCTTAATACTTGCATGTAATTAAAATGGTATAAAAGCAAAAAGGAAGAGGGGGCATGGGGTAGGGGTTTTCTAGGGAGGAAAAAGGGGGAAAGGGGATGGCATCTAGATGTAAATAAATAAAATATCCAATAAAAATATTTTTACAAAACAAAGTCAAAACCACATGATTATTCATCTAATTGTAAACATTATTAGCATGTAATTACTTTTCTTTTGATGTAGACATAATATATATCAGCTCTTAGCACACAATTCATTAAGTTAGGGCAACCAATTCAGAGATTTTCTTTTTTACTTGCAGTGTTAAAAACATGGGACATACATTTCTGCACAAGGGACAATAGCAAATTGTATCTAAAAAATAACTTTTGATTTATAAATCATTAGCTAAAGAAAAACCAGGACTCCAATGAGAAAGTACGGATTGTTTTATTCATTACTTAAATGTATACAGTGTGCAGAAATGAGAGGTTTTAATGATTAATAAATAGATTTTGATACTGCTATAATTTTTCAAAATAGCTACTCTTTATAATTTCCTAATTTTAGAAATATTGTTAACTGAAAGGAAAGAGGTAGAGGTTCAATTAGACTTGAAGCCTATTTCTCTAAAATTTCTACACAGGGCAGAAAATCTGGACAAGGTGAGAGGCATTTACAGGACATAGAATAAATGTGATACCTACATAATAGAGAATCGATGTATATTTGGTGAACTACTGTGTAAAAAGAATAAATAAAGTTGAGGAGTTGAGTGCTTTATACTTAGTAATTGTGAGGATTCTGATAAATTTAATTAATTATTTTATTAATTATAACTCACAACCCATAAATCAAGAAATGGGTGAAATTGAAATTATAGTTATTTTATCAGCAAGCTTTAGGAGGTATACAGTAAAATACTGTCAATAATCATTCTCTTCCCCTAATGTGAGAAAATTGCCTCAACAAATGGGTCCATGAAGTGCAAAACCTCTGCATTTGCATTTGTATGTCCAATAGTTTTATTTTCTAGACTTCTATCATTTTCAGGTGTGCGTGTGTTTGTGAGTGTGTGTTTGTGAGTGTGTGTATGGTGTATGTGTGTGCATGTGTACAGTGTGTGTGCATGTATGTATGTGGGGAGTGTTTCTCTTTTTTGTGTTAATGTGTGTAGGTGTGTGTGCTTGTGCGTGTGTGTGTGTGTGTGTGTGTGTGTGTGTGCGCAGGTGTGCCTATGTATGTTCTGGATTAATGATTTTAGCTAATTTCTAAGTCTTTATTTTATTGTCTTCACATCAAGGCCCACAGTTATGGAAAGTTTTTCATTTAAATAGTTACAATATGGGTCATTCATTATTTCATTTATTGAAACAAACATGTATTTCAACACCCAGGAAGCTATGTTAAATTGTCTTAAATGACAACTTGCCACAGCTTAAAATCACCTAGAACCAGACCCTTAAATGAGGAATTCTGTATATCAGGTTTGCTGTGGGGATGTCTATAAGGGTATTTTCTTGTTTACTGTAGAATGAGACACTACAGGTACCAATGTTCCACAGGCTGAGTAATGAGAGCTAACTGTGAGCAAACAGCTTGCTTTTGTTTCATTCCTTTCTTGTCTGTGGATGTGGTGTGACCAGATCCTGACTCTGATTTCCCCACTATGATGAACTATAACCTATAACTGTAAGCCAAATACCCCCCTTTTCTTCAGTATGTTGCTTTGTCAGGGTGTTTGATCTAACAGAAATGAAGCCATGGAAATAGTAAAATGATCCTTAAAAAGTTTTGTGATGAGTACCTGATGTTCAAGATAAAATACAAACTGTACCAGAGATATAAATAAGACAATGGCCAGTGAAAATACAGAGAGCATTATGCAGACTCTCTAAGAAAGAATGAAGTTGTCACAAAGTATGCCAATTGGATTTTCAAACTGCTGGTATTCATATATGGACGTATATAACCATTTGGTGTTTACCAAGCATAATGAGAGGTAAATGATCATCCTGTCCTAAATTTTCCAACATGCAAATGCATACAAATTTATAAAGCTCATACTTGTGCTCTTGTGCCTATATTTATAATCTCCTGATTTTAGGAAGAAGCCACTTTTGCTTTTTCTGTGAACATCTCTGATTTTTCCTTCAACATATCTAACCTAAGCTTTTGTCTTCCTCCTGTTCTAGGACGAAGCACTACATATGATTTGTGTATCTCAGCTTTAAAACACTTTCTTTTGAAAGTTGACAAAATCCGGGAGGTGGTGGCACGCACGCACGCCTTTAATCCCAGCACTTGGGAGGCAGAGACAGGCAGATTTCTGAGTTCGAGGCCAGCCTGGTCTACAGAGTTAGTTCCAGGACAGCCAGGGCTACACAGAGAAACCCTGTCTCGAAAAACCAAAAACAAACAAACAAACAAACAAAAAAGAAGGTTGATAAAAGTAATGAGCATATTTAAGACAGATTTTCAGTTTGAAGTCATTTTTCCTTCTCACTATTATGACTGCAGTCATTATACCTCTTGAAGGAAAAGTTGTATAAATGGAAAGAAAACCTGTATTTGAGATAAACATATTCAATGTCATATTTTCAGAAAACTTCAACTAAAATGATGATGTCTAATTATTTATATGTAACAAACCTGTAAGTATATAATACTATGATTGCATAATGAACTTTCAGTTTTCCATTAAGATCTATTCTTTACTTCTAAAGGCATTAACTGCTTTTAGAATATATACAGTATAATAGTACAAGATAATATACAGTACAAATAGTATAAAATAATTATGTGAAAAAAGTCATAAACTTGCATGTCACAAGAGATACTTTATTACCAATAAATGTATAATAATATTTCTCCACGTGTTCATGGCAGAATTCACAGATAAAGAAAAAATAAAGGTGCCATCTAACAAGGCTGACATATTGGATATGAATTCATTGGATTGTACAGCTTGAAAAAAAATGAAGGTAACAACACACTCTACACAAAAGAGCTGAGGGAAAACCAAAGCTACTGTACAGTTTGCAGATGATGAAAAACACAAAGAGATGTCAAGGAGTGAAGGGGAAGCAGCATGGGTGGCTCTCCGCTGGCCGAGGAGAGCTAAACCTTCCAAAAGATAAACATGTGGTCCTGAATTTCTGCCCTGGGCTGCATGATAAGACCATAGTTTCCAGAAGCCTGGCTGTCAGCTAAAGAGCCTTTGAAAATGACTCCAAAGATTAATGTTAGCATTGCAGGAGTTCACGTATACTTGCCGTATACGTGATTCTCTGTATATTTCCCCCATAGGTGAACTCAGACGCCAAACTGAAAGCGTGGTTATTACTATTAAGTGAGTTATTTTGGGGCACTGAAGGAATGAAATTTAATAACATGAACGTATCAGCCTACTATAGAGCCTGGGAGAGAAACAGGTACATCAGGCAATCACAGAAAAAAGGAAGGCTGGGTATCAAAACGTAAAGAAATTCAAGTATCAAGGGAGTTGAGTGGTGAACAGTTCTAGGTCAGCAGCGTCCCCACCCCCACCCCGCATTCATGGAACAGTAGAATAACTGCCAAGTTCAGAGATTAGCACCTTTGATTCCCAAGACATCTTAATGACAAAGGTCAACATACTAGTGACCAGAACTGAAGGCATTGGCAGTTCCCTCCTCTCTAGTTTTCTGGGCTACTTAGGAAAGCTGACACATCTTCCTCCACTCGACTCCCAACCTGTGCCTTGGCCGTGACTCTCAGTCCCAATTACCTGTCATTCTTGTCTCGGTCATTGACACCATTTCTTTCAAGCATGAGTCTGCACTGAACTATGACAGCAGCACCCCGGCTCGCAGCCTTGTGGATCTTTCCAAAAGCATTGTAGCTTTTGAGCTGTCTGAAGGCGTGGGGAACAATAGCATCAGGGCTCGGGAAGGACTCCCTCTGGCTGGTGGAGGGGCCAGAGGAAGAACGCCTTAGATTCCAGTTGCCAAAGAACTTCTTCATGGTGGAACTCCCCCACCCACCCACCCCAAGTCACCCTCTCCCTGCCCCTCCCTCTTCCCCTCCCCCTTGGTTGTTGGCCACTCTCAACCAACACAAAAGGAAGCCAAGTGAGCTTTGTCACCACCACCACCACCACGACAAAGCACCCACAAAGCAAGCTCAGTAGGATAGAGTCCAGGCAGCACAGGTACTCCTGTCAACCGAAGTCCAATCCCACTGTTACCAAGCAACGCATCAAAACACAGGCATTCGCACGCTGACCAATTGGAACGCCTGGATCAAACTACTATGATAGGAGTTGTCAGCGTGCTTGCTGTTTTTTGTTTTTTTTCTTTATGTTTTTTTTTTATTAGATATTTTATTTACACTTCAGATGGCATCCCCTTTCCCCATTCCCCCCCCCACCCCCGTTAGGAAAACTCTATCCCATGCCCCCTTTTCCTTTTTGCATTTATACATTTTTTAAACATAATGTTAATCATAGGCTTTATAAGTTTGGAATTGTTCAATCAGAGGTGTAACCCACTGACCAACCTAGATATAACAACTATCTTTGACTGGTGGAGATACTTGAACCTCTGCCTCCCTGTCTCCCCCCTCTTTCTCTCTTTCTTCACCTAGCTTCTCCTCTCTTTCTTCTTCTCCTCTTCTTACTCCTTTTCTTCCTCTCAGTACTCCTCTTACCTTAGCTCCTCCTACACATCACCCTTCCTGTTAAAATGAAACTTTTCTCTCAAAATACAATTAGAACATAATTATGCCAATTTGTACCAGTGAGGTACAGGATAGTCCTAATACCCAGTCCATCCTTTTGTTGACTAACCAGCACCTCTGTCATCTATTCTAACTAAAACATGTAGTTCTGAACCTGGCTTTAGGATGAATGTCAGCTGATGACCATCCACTCAAGTCTTTTCTCTTAAGGTCAATAGCTATATGTTTTCAATCCCATCAGAAATCCAGAATGACTGAGTTAACTATAATTGTGGGAAGCACAAATCATAGTTTCTAAAACTTAGCCAATTTATAGAGACCTCTGAACACCTGGACAGTCTCTCTACTTCAAAACGTTGGAGCATCTGTTCTTCTGCCTTCTGGCCCAGGATCATCTGACAGACCTTAGTGCTGCAGAATTATTAAGGGCTGATTACTCTGTCTAGGCAGATATAATCAGTCAACTATTCTGCAAGTGTGTCCTTTTCTGGACAGTAATTTGTCTGTAGAAATAAAGTGGCAATTCTTGCCTAGTGGCTGTCTCACCACTAGGAGTAACTGGAGTAACTCCAAGGATGCTCAATTTCTTCTTAGAATTTAATATAGGAAGCTGTCTGGAGCAGACAGGTCTATAAGGAAAATGAACATTAATACTGAAATGTTTGTCATGTCAATTCTAAGGATTTCTGATGTTTTGAAAACCAGCTATCCATGTAAGGTAATCTGGACTGTTGCCTGTTAACTCCACTCAGCTATTTCTAAATAAAACATAGAGAACACCCTTATAATAAACTCCAAGTCATGAATTTGCTATAGTCCCTTAACTCACAGGCTGACCATCTCAAATCCGTTAAAAAAGTTAAAGAAGAACTGGGTCTAAGCTTTGTATTCCTAAATGTGTTATACTGGTACAATGCCTATGGGAGTAACAATATTCACCTCACTCTTATATCACTAAGAAGCTCATGCCAATGAGAATCTTAAAATTTGTAATCAAAGTAAATTGGTGCCATTTAAGAATTTATATCTTCATCTTGATATTAATTATACAGATTTCTACTAATAGGTGATGGCTATGCAATAAACCCTAGCTAATCCTCTCTATTCCGACAAAACCTCTACTTTTCCCTAGAGAGACAGCCCAACATTTACCACCTTAATCCCCAAGCCCAGGGAATAAGGGCACTGACTCTTCATTAGCTTCTTCAAGCTGATTATGGGCGTTGAGATATTAGAAGAGGAGTGGGGGGGGAGAGCAAGTTGACAATCCTCTGATGCTGTGTCTACATCCAGATGGACTTCCCGGACCTCAGAGGTTTGAGCAGGTCTGCCCAGCTTGCTTGTTGAGTAGATACACCAAGGCTGATCATTCTGCAATATACAATTCTCAAAACAACTTTTAGTATCAAGATAGTTTTTTTTTTTAAAGAGGACTGACATTTTATTAAGAATGTTGGTTCTAACCACTTTTCTATTTCTCCCCTTTTATTGGATATAATATTTACATTTCAAATTTTATCTCCTTACCATATTTTCCCCATCACCCAGGAACCCCTTATCCCATCCCCCCTCCTCCTGCCTCTATGAAGGTGTTTACCCACCTACTCCCAGCCCCCCTCCACACCCTCAGATTCCCCCCCTCTGTGCTCAGCCTTCAGGGTACCAATGATCTTGTCTCCCACCTATGCCCGACAAGGCCATCCTCCCCTACATATACAGCTGGAGTCATGTGTCTCTCCATATGTGCTCCTAGGCTGGTGGTTTAGACCCTGGGGAGCTCTGGCTGGTTGGTATTGTTGCTCTCCTCACGGGGCCACCAGCCCTTAAGGTTCCTTCTATTTACTGTCTAACTCCTCCATTGGGAACCTTTGATCAGATTAATGGATAGCTGTGGGTATCTGTCTCTGGGTATGTCCGACTCTGGGGGACCTCTAAGGAGATAGCCTTATCTGGCTGCTGTCAGCTTTCCCATCCTGACATCCCTGTCAGCGTCTATTTTTGGTGACTGCCCATGGAATGAATACCCAGATGGAATGGACTCCCTACAACCCCCCCTTCAGATTCTGTCCCACACTTTGACTCCATATTTGCTCCCTTGGGTATTTAGTTACTCCTTCTAAGAAAGACCTAGGCATCCTTACTTGTTCTTTCTTCTTCATGAGCTTCATGTCGTCTGGTAGTTGAATCTTTGTTGTTTCAGATTTTTGGGCTAATCTCCGCTTATCAGTGAGTAAATACCATGTGTGTTCTTTTGTGATTGGGTTATCTCACTCAGGATGATATTTTCTAGTTCCATCCATTTACCTAAGAATTTCCCAAATTCATTATTTTTAATAGCTGAGTAATATTCCATTGTGTAAATGTACCACATTTTTTGTATCCATTCCTCTGTTGAAGGGCATCTGGGTTCTTTCCAGCTTCTGGCTATTATAAATAAGGCTGCTATGAACATAGTGGAGCATATGTCTTTGTTATTTGTTGGGGCATTTTCTGGGTATATGCCCAGGAGTGCTATAGATGGGTCCTCAGGTAGTGCTATATCCAATTTTCTGAGGAACCGCCAGACTGACTTCCAAAGTGGTTGTACCAGCTTGCAACCCCACCAACAATGCAGGAGTGCTCCTCTTTCTTCACATCCTTGCCAGCATCTACTATCACCTGAGTTTTTGATCTTAGCCATTCTGACTGGTGTGAGGTGGTATCTCAGTGTTGTTTTGATTTGCATTTCCCTGATGACTAAGGATGTTGAACATTTCTTAAGGTGCTGCTCGGCCATTCGAGTTTCCTCAGTTGAGAATTCTTTGTTTAACTCTGTACCCCATTTTTAATGGGGTTATTTTGTTGTTTGGTGTCTAATTTCTTGAGTTCTTTGTAAATATTCGATATTAGCCCCTTATCAGATGTAGGATTGGTAGTGATTTTTTTCCCAATCTGTTGGTTGCCGTTTTGTCATGTTGACAGTGTCCTTTGCCTTACAGAAGCTTTGCAATTTGATGAGGTCCCATTTGTCAGTTCTTGATCTTAGAGCATAAGCCATTGGTGTTCTGTTCAGGAACTTTTCCCCTGTGCCTAAGTATTCGAGGGTCTTCCCCAACTTCTCTTCTAATAGTTTCAGTGTATCTGGCTTTATGTGAAGGTCCTTTATCCACTTGGAGTTGAGCTTTGTGCAGGGGGATAAGAATGGATTAATTTGCATTCTTCTACATGTTGACCTCCATTTGAGGCAGCACCACTTGTTGAAAATGCTGTCCTTTTTCCACTGGATGGATTTAGCTCCCTTGTCAAAGATCATGTGACCATAGGTGTGCGGGTTCATTTCTGGGTCTTCAATTCTATTCCATTGATCATCCTGTCTGTCTCTGTACCAATACCAAGCAGTTTTTTTTATAACTACTGCTCTGTAGTACAGTTTGAGGTCCAGAATTGTGATTCCCCCAGAGGTTCTTTTATTGTTGAGAATAGTTCTTGCTATCCTAGGTTTTTTGTTATTCCAAATGAATTTGTAAATTGCTCTTTCTATCTCTATGAAGAATTGATTTGGAATTTTGATGGGTATTGCATTGAATTTGTAGATTGCTTTTGGCAGGATAGCCATTTTTACTAAGTTAATCCTGCCAATCCAGGAGCATGGGAGATCTTTCCATCTTCTGAGATCTTCTTCAATTTCTTTCTTCAGCGACTTGAAGTTCTTGTCATACAGATCTTTCACTTGCTTGGTTAGATTCACTCCAAGATAATTTATTTTATTTGTGGCTATTGTGAAGGGTGTCATTTCCCTAATTTCTTTCTCTGCCTGTTTATCCTTTGAATAGAGGAAGGCTACTGATTTGTTTGAGTTGATTTTATATCCAGCCACATTGCTAAAGTTGTTTATCAGGTTTAGGAGTTCTCTGGTGGAAGTTTTAGGTTCACTTAAGTATACTATCATATCATCTGCAAATAGTGAAATTTTGACTTCTTCCTTTCCTATCTGTATCCCTTTGACTTCTTTTTGTTGTCTAATTGCTCTGGCTAAGACTTCCAGTACTATATTGAATAGGTAAAGTGAGAGTGGGCAGCCTTGCCTAGTCCCTGATCTTAGTGGGATTGCTTCAAGTTTCTCTCCATTTAGTTTGATGTTGGCTACTGGCTTGCTGTATATTGCTTTTACTATGTTTAGATATGGGCCTTGTATTCCTGATCTTTCCAAGACTTTTAACATGAAGGGATGTTGAATTTTGTCAAATGCTTTCTCAGCATCCAGTGAGATGACCATGTGGTTTTTCTCTTTGAGTTTATTTATGTAGTGGATTACATTGATGGATTTCCGAATATTGAACCATCCTTGCATTCCTGGGATAAAGCCTATTTGATCTTGATGGATAATTGTTTTGATGTGTTGTTGGATTCGGTTTGCGAGAATTTTATTGAGTATTTTTGCATCAATATTCATAAGAGAGATTGGTCTGTAGTTCTCTTTCTTTGTTGGGTCTTTCTGTGGTTTAGGTATGAGTGTAATGGTAGCTTCATAGAATGAATTGGGTAGTGTTCCTTCTGTTTCTATTCGATGGAATAACTTGAAGAGGATTGGTATTAGGTCTTCCTTGAAGGTCTGAAAGAATTCTGCACTGAAACCATCTGGCCCTGGACATTTTTTGGTGGGAAGATTTTTAATGACTGTGTCTATTTCTTTAGGCGTTATGGGACTGTTTAGGTGGTTTATCTGCTCCTCGTTTAACTTTGGTACCTGGTATCTATCTAGAAAATTGTCCATTTCCTCCAGATTTTCCAATTTTGTTGAGTATAGGCCTTTGTAGTAGGATCTGATAATTTTTTAAATTTCCTCTCTTTCTGTTGTTATGTCTCCCTTTTCAGTTCTGATTTTATTAATTTGAATGCTGTCTCTGCACCCTTTGGTTAGTCTGGCTAAGGGTTTGTCTATCTTGTTGATTTTCTCAAAGAACCAGCTCCTGTTTTTTTTGATATTTTGTATAGTTCTTTTTGTTTCGACTTGGTTGATTTCAGCCCTGAGTTTGATTATTTCCTGCCGTCTACTCCTCTTGGGTATACTAGCTTCTTTTTGTTCTAATGCTTTCAGGTTTGCTGTCAAGTTGTTAATGTATGCTCTTTCCACTTTCTTTTTGTGAGCACTTAGAGCTATGATTTTTCCTCTTAGTACTGCTTTCAATGAGTCCCACATGTTTTGGTATGATGTGTCCTCATTTTCATTTAGATCTAAAAAGTCTTTAATTTCTTTCTTAATTTCTTCCTTGACCAAGTCATCATTGAGTAGAGCATTGTTCAGTTGCCAAGTGTATGTGGGCTTTCTGTTGTTTTTGTCTATGTCAAAGACAAGTCTTAACCCATGGTGGTCTGATAAGGTACTAGGGATTATTTCAATCTTTTTGTACCTGGTGAGGCCTGTTTTGTGACCAATTATATGGTCTATTTTGGAGAAGGTACCATGAGGTGCTGAGAAGAAGGTATATTCTTTTTTTTAAAGATGAAATGTTCTATAGATGTCAGTTAGGTCCAATTGGTTCATAACTTCTGTTAGTTTCATTGTGTCTCGATTTAGTTTCTGTTTCCATGTTCTGTCCATAGCTGAGAGTGGGGTGTTGAAATCTCCCACTATTATTGTGTAGGGTGCAATGTATGCTTTAAGCTTTAGTAAAGTGTCTTTTATATATGTGGGTGCCCTTACATTTGGGGCATAGATGTTGAGAATTGCGAGTTCCTCTTGGTACATTTTTCCTTTGATGAATATACGAAGTGTCCTTCTTTATCTTTTTTGATTACTTCTGGTTGAAAACTGATTTTATTTGATATTAGAATTGCTACTCCAGCTTGTTTCTTGGGACCATTTGCTTGGAAGATTGTTTTCCAACCTTTTACTCTGAGGTAGTGTCTGTCCTTTCCACAGAGGTGTGTTTCCTGAATGCAGCAAAATGTTGGGTCCTGTTTACGTATCCAGTCTGATAGTCTATGTCTTTTTACTGGAGAATTGAGTCCATTGATATTAAGAGATATTAAGGAAAAATGAGTGTTTTTTCCTGTTATTTTTGTTATTGGCAGTGGAGATATGTTTGTGTAGCTACCTTCTTTTACGGTTTTTAGAAGATTACTTTCCTGCTTTTTCTAGGTTGTAGTTTCCCTCCCTGTGATGGAGTTTTCCACCAATTATCCTTTGAAGTGCTGGATTTGTGTTGAGATACTGTGTAAATTTGGATTTGTCATGGAATATTTTGGTTTCTCCATCAATAATGATTGACAGTTTTGCTGGGTATAGTAGTCTGGGCTGACATTTATGTTCTTTTAGGGTCTGTATGATATCAGTCCAGGATCTTCTGGCTTTTATGGTCTCTGGTGAGAAGTCTGGTGTAATTCTTATGGGTCTGCCTTTATATGTTACTTTGCCTTTTTCCCTTACTGCTTTTAGTATTTTTTCTTTGTTTTGTACATTTGATGTTTTGACTATTATGTGGCGGGAAGTATTTCTTTTCTGGTCTAAACTATTTGGAGTTCTGTAGGCTTCTTGTATATTTATGGACAGCTCTTTCTTTAGGTTAGGGAAGTTTTCCTCTATAATTTTGTTGAGGATATTTACTGGTCCTTTAAGTTGGGAGTCTTCCCCCTCATCTATTCCTATTATCCTTAGGTTTGGCCTTCTCATTGTGTCTTGGATTTCTTGTATATTTTGGGTTAGTAGCTTTTTGTATTTTGCATTTTCTTTGACAGTTGTGTCAATGTTTTCCATGGTATCTTCTGCACATGAGATTCTCTCTTCCATCTCCTGTATTCTGTTGGTAATACTTGTGTCTATGACTCCTGATCGTTTTTTTAAGTTTTCTATCTCCAGGGTATTCTCCCTTTGTGATTTCTTTATTGTTTCTACTTCCCTTTTTAGATCCTGCATGGTTTTGTTTAATTCCTTCTCCTGTTTGGTTGCATTTTCTTGCAATTCCTTAAGGGATTTTTGTGTTTCCTCTTTAAGGGTTTCTATCTGTTCTTTGAGAGTGTTATTTATGTCTTTCTTAAAGTCTTCTATCATCATCATGAGAAGTGATTTTAATTCTGAATCCTGCTTTTCTGGTGTGATGGGGTGTTCAGGGCTTGCTATGATGGGGGAACTGGGTTCTGATGATGCCATGTAACTTTGGTTTCTGTTGCTTACGTTCTTGTGCCTGCCTTTTGCCATCTGGTTAAATCTAGTGCTACCTGTGCTTCTGTCTCTGATTGTAGCCTGCCTTTCCAGTTGTCTCGCTTGTGTTTGGTCTTCTAGGGGTCCAGATGTCTCTATGATTTTTTCTAGCTGCACTGATTATGGTGGTATCTCTAGGATGCCTCAGGATATGGTGCCTCCAAGGTAGCAGTCCAGCTATTTGTCTGCTGTTCTGGGTGCAGTGTCTCCTCTTGGATATCTCAGGATATGTTGTTTGACACTCTGAGTTCAGTTGTTCCTCTGTGGCTCTGGGTTGAGTGGACCTTCCAGTATGTCTCAGGCAGAATCCGGGGTCCACACAACTGCAGACCTGGCAGAGGTCTGGTCTAGGCCTCAGACCCGGGAGATGGGCTGAAGGGGGGTGCTAGCCGGCAGGGGTGGGGGGGAGTATCTGCTGGATTCTGAGCACTCAGGGCACCCAGCTATGAGTTCAGGGTAATATGTGGGTTTTCCTACCTAAAGCTGGTTGTGGGATCTGTGGAGCCCCCAGAATGTGTCTGGCAGCAGTAACTGGGGTGCACTCACCAACAGGCCTCAGACCGGAAGAGGGGCGTGCAGTGGCAGGGGAGTGCTAGCACTGGCTATGGGTTCTATGGATCCCCCAGAATGTGTCTGGCGGAATAGAATCCGGGGTGCACTAACAAGCTGGCCTAGCAGAGGTCCGGCCCAGGCCTCAGACAGGAAGAGGGGCGCGTAGCGGCAGGGCAGTGCTAGCACTGGCTATGGGTTCTATGGATCCCCCAGAATGTGTCTGGTGGAATCCGGGGTACACTCACAAGTTGACCTGGCAGAGGTCCGGCCCAGGCCTCACACCTGAAGAGGGGCGCGTGGCGGCAGGGGAGTGCTAGCACTGGCTATGGGTTCTATGGATTCCCCCAGAATGTGTCTGGCGGAATCCCGGTTGTACTCACAAGCTGGCCTGGCAGAGGTCCGGCCCAGGCCTCAGACCGGAAGAGGGGCGCGTGGCGGCAGGGGAGTGCTAGCGCTGGCAGTGCTTGCTGTTTATGCTCATGGCCTGATCTGGGAAATTGGATCCAGCTCAGTCTAGCCTTGGATCTGAGAAACCACACATTCGCTGGGACTGATGGAGCCTGCTGAAGCCAGCACTGGTTTAGTCTCCAAGAGCAGTTTCCTAAAAACCTGTCAGTCAAACTGCCCTTTCTTTGACTTCCTTCCCAAGGCAAAAAAAACAAAAAACAAAAAAACAAAAAACAAAAACAAAACCACTGTGCCCCCATTGTTGTCCATGGGGATTTAGCAGGAGCCATTAGGCAAGGAAGACGACTTTGGTGACTCCAAAAGCAGTGACATTATTTTGGGTTTTTGGTTTGTATGTTTGTTTGTTTGTTTACTTGGTGTGGTTTGGGGTTTTTTTTGTTTTTGTTGTTTTTTGTTGTTGATTTGGAGAGGTATTTTTGATTCCAATATGGGCTTTCAATAACAGAGAGCTGGATGGGCTCACTTACTAGACCAGGCTGGCCCAGAAATGAAAGAAATCTGCCTGCCTCTGCCTCCCTTATGCCAGGATTAACAATATGCACCACCACACCCAGCCATATTTGCAACTTTTTTTTTTAAGCAGAAACAAGCACCACTTAGCCTGATAAATGAGAAGCCATCCAGTCTTTTGTCTGCCCTGTGGAGGTGTCTTTCCTTCACTGCATCTATGCTGTTGGATGTGTCTGCTTGAGTTAGGAACATTTACAACATTTTAATTATTTGCTCCTTTACTTCTCATGAGCCCTGTAATTTCTTTATTCTCTAGGTAATAATGTCAGTGTGATATGGGACTGAACATGAGCCTGGAAACAAGACAGGAAAGAATGTTAGTCTTCCATGGACGCTTCTGGAGTTTCTGCTTCCAATTTCCTGCCTCCAGCTCAAGCCTTGGCTTCCATTATAAACAGAAATGAACACTTTCCTTCTCAGACCTAACCTTCATCTGCCAGGTTGACTAATCCAAAGACTAGCTCCTGCTTCACAAAGTCAGTTGGTTCTGACTGAGAGAAGACTTTTGGGGGTCCCCATTGTCTTAGTTAGGGTTTTACTGCTGTGAACAGACACCATGACCAAGGCAACTCTTATAAGGACAGCATTTCATTGGGCCTGGCTTACTATCATTAAGGTTCAGTCCACTATCATCAAGGTGGGAATAGGGCAACATCTACGCAGACATGGTGCAGGCGCAGCTGAGAGAGCTACATCTTCATCTGAAGGCCACTAGAAGAAGACTGACTCTTACACGGTTAGGAGGAGGGTCTCAATGTCCACCCGCACAGTGACATACTTCCTCCAACAAGGCCACACCTACTGCAACAAGGCTATACCTAATAGTGCCACTCCCAGGGCCAAGCTTATTCTAACCACCACACCCATGAATGCTCCTTTGGTACAGGTTTTCCAGCTCCAGAGTTAACTGTCAGTATGGGGCCATAGCCAAACTTGGGGTGTTAAACCAGCAATGGTATGCCACTCCAGTACAACTTCCAGCTAACCAAGTTGAGGGAGATGAGCTGACCAACTGGCCCAGACTGGGCAGTCCTCTGAGGTGCAGACTGGATACTTTCCAGGTTCAGCCAGAACTTAGTGTAACTACCACCACTTGTATGATTGCAGGTCTAAGTGCATGCAGGATACACTTGGGAAGCCTTGGGAGGGCAGCTGGAGGTTGTCTCTGTATTTAACTGACCTTCATTCAGGTTGGAATATAGCTCTGCAACGAAACAAGCACACATGCATATCAGGAAAAGAAAACCAGTTTGGGGTTTTACAACCTAGAAAAAGGACGATTGGGAGCTCATGACAGTTCACTGGAAAACTGGATTGGTTGTCACCCATTTAAAACAGCACAGTAAATGGCAAATGGCGGTTCACGAGCTGACTCAAATGGATTTTTCGGAAAACATGGTTCCAAGTCCTCACTTGCATCACCCTCCTTGTTGACCACTACTTCCACTCAGGGTGACCACCGAGCCCCCTTAGCACAGCTGAAACTCTATTTTGCAGCCACCCGTGTCCACAAGCCTCATCAGAGTCCCCTGGCTCCGCCATCGGAGCCTTCTTGATGGACTGTTCCTTTAAAGAAAAGCAGGCAGAGTGACCCCAAGGAAATGCCTCCCTCAGGCCTCGCCCTCTGTGAAGCCCAGGTCTGATTTCTGAGCTCACATTCGGGGGAACTTGTTGGGAGCCGACTTTAGTAGAAAGCGGCTAGATCAACTTTGCAGCCATCTGGAACCATATACCCTGACGGAAAGATTTGGTTTTCAATAGCCTACAACAGCTGAAGCACACTCTGATATCCCACATATTTTGTGTTGCTGTTTACTGCCCCCAGCTGCAAGTTGCACGTGGTGGTCACGCCTGCAAGGCATGCGGTTCACGTGCTGTCCACGTGCTATCTACGCCATACATGCTTGTAAGGCACACATGCTATCCACGCCTGCAAGGCATTGCGGTGCACGTGCTGTCCACGCTATAGACGCCTGTAAGGCTTACGTCATATCAACACCTACAAGGCACGTGGCAAAAGCCTAAAAATAGCTCAGAATTCCCTTCAATAAAGGAGACTTGATCAGAATCTCTGTCTTGTCTCCATTCTTCGCGTCTCTTGCCCCAAGAGCCACACTCTCTCTTGACCAGAGCACTTAGCCCCCAAAGTGCTGAGGCAGAAGTGTTGAGGCAGAATGTGGGCCTCAACAGGAACTCTGGGTTTAACCACGAAGACTGCCCGCAGGCCGTCCTGGTCAGGCACAGAGCTGCGCAGGGGCTGCGGGGTAATGCGCGTGCTGGTGACAGGCGTGCGGCCTAGCGACATGGCGTGGCCCTGCATCAGCCGGCTGTGCTGACTGGCCCAGCGCTGGAACCAGCTTGACTGCTTAGACGTATCGGTGCCGCTGACTCTGCACGGTTACTCGGACCCGGGGAGCGAGGAGCCCGATTCGGACTGCAGCTTCTCCCGCGGGAGCCCGTAGGTTGCAGGCGACCGGGGTCTGGTGGCCGCAGGGGCCAGTCCCTGGTGCCCCCAACCCGGACGGTCTACGTGCTGCCGGTCGGGGACATGGACGCAGCTGTAGTAGCAACCATGTGGGTAGCTGACTGTGGCAAAGGAACGCTTGGCATCTCGACCTGCGGTGGGAGGAAACTGAGTCCTGGAGTCCCAAAGCGGGGTGGGGGGCGAGGAGAGCAGGAAGCCTGAATACCACAGGATCTGGAGAGTGGCAGGGGAGCCTCAGTGTCATCCCTTCCTGACACTGTAGGCACCACCTTGCCTTCCCATCTGCTCCCTACCCTGGGATCCAGGATGAGCACACCTCACAAGGGAGTACCCCCTTCCTCGGTTCCTCCTCCTTCCCTCTCAGATAGTTCTCTTTTAACTTCTGTGGGGTGAGCACTGAGGGCGGTGCATGGCCCCCCATCCCACGCCTCACGCTGTGCCCAGGACCAGTGCCTGCTCTGTTCAAGACCCCACTGAAGGAAGGTCCTTTGCTCCCTTAGCTGCTCAGCTTTGAACAGCTGAGGACTTCCTGCCTCTCTTTCTACACAGAAGATTAATGAATGCTCATAGTGGGGGAATTAGGAATAAAAATAACAAATACCGCCTCAACACCCTTACACCTCCCCTCCCAAACAGATGGATCGTCCTAATTCTTAGTACAAAATGAATTCATACACATTCAGCTTCTTTCATGATCCTATTCTTGCTGTCGCAATGTTTTAAAAATATTTAATATATATTAGTGCGTGGGGGGAGAAGGGGGTGAGCAGGTCAGAGGACAACTTTAGAAAGTCACTCCTCTTCCCCTTCTGCCTTGGGTTCCAGGGATCCAACTCGGGCTGTCAGGCTTGTGCCAGGCAGTCACATCTTCTGAGCCATCTGACAAACATTTAACTACATTACCTTTTTAAAAACCTAATGTAATGTTTGACCATAGATAGATGTTCTGAATGTTAATAACTGTATTGTATGTTAGCCCTTTCTTAGGCATACAGCCATAGGCAGAAGCCCAATATATATATTATTTTTGTCTCATTTGTGATTCCCAATTTGGGACTATTTTAAACACTACCACACATTTGTTACAGGTGTTTAAATACTTTAGGAATTTTGTCATTTAGATTCCTTGTAGGTAGAATGAAAGCTCAGGACTAAGAGGTAATGGGGCTGAGAGGTGGCTCAGTGATTAAGAGAGTGCCCTACTCTTGTGTGGGATTGGAGTTCCAGCACTCAGACCAGGCACCTCATAGTTGCCAGTAACAACAGCTTCAAGGAGATCTGACACCTCTGGCCTCTGGGGCATCCACACTCACTGCACACACTCAACATTCAAGAGATGCACACACATACACATAATTAAAAATAAAACTTAAAACAATAAAAATGGCACATGGGGACGTTGTACAGGTAGATGGTCACAGCCCTGCTGTCCTGATATTGGGGATGGGACGCTGTGAAGCCCTACAGGCAGATGGTGAATCTCAAACACACACATGTCAAAGAAGCAAAGTGCAGGACAAGGCCTTGTGCTCTTGGACTCGTGGAGCTGCTTGGCACAGCTAGGGACAGAGCAGATAGGCCTACTGACTCCTAGAACCCGAATCCTTCTCAGGAGAGGTCTGAATGTTCATGGTTCTTCCAGTGGTCCTGCATGTGCAGCACTTTGCAGTGGCTTGAGATTCTAGCAGTCAAACAATGGCAGGCTTGCAGGGAAGAAAGGAAGCCACCTTTCACAACCATTTAGCAGCTTGGGGACTTTGGTGCAAGCCACTCTTCATGGGGGATATTCCAGAAAATCATGGCTGGTTATGAGAAGCTGTTTTACCCACCCTAAATGTCCTGTAGGGTCCTCTAAGCTCTGTTGGTGGCAAGGTGCTAGCTGTTGCTCTCCACTTAACCTGATGTCTCTACCCCCCCATCCCCCCACCCCGCCCATGGCCTGTTATTGCACTTCCTCTGCAAATGAGGAATTGAGCTGGTAGTTCAAACCACATGGCTCTGAACAGCATAGGAAGGAGTGGGACTCAGGCACCAACTGTGTAGTCCCCGCAGGCTCTCCTTCCCTAACACAGCTTATACAGCTTTGGCCACCTCCTTGGAGACAGTTTCTTAAACTGAGTCTTGAAGCCAGCAGTGGAAAATCACTGAGAGATGGGGGCTTGCCTTTCCCAGTGTAAACTCTGCCATTGGAACATTTGCCTTCCCTGGAGAACTGGAATAGTAAGATCCTGGCTGGCCAGTCACCCCCAAGACCAGCCCAGGAGTATGACTGACCTTCTCCAGCACTAAACTCTCTGGCCTCTAGGACCCCAGAGGCTGGAGTAATCCCATCCTGACTTCCATCTTCTGAAATGTACTTCCCCCAAGTGAACTGCTATAGGCATTCAGAAAACAATTTAGACCCGAAAGTAATGAAACAGGTTTATGGCCACTCCTGACCTATAGTCTTTCACTGCCATGGGTCCGCTAGGGCCTGCATCTCTCCCTGCTAACAGGTCCTGCTTCACTTGGCTTCTGGTCATCATGGAAAGAATGATCTGCCTTATTTGTCTGGCCAGATAGGCACCAGAGCCTTAAACAGCTGCCTTGGAGCTATCTGGCTAGCTCCTCCCAGAACAGTGCTTCCATAAATTCCTTCGAGGCTGGTCAGGTCCATGAAAAATGTGGAGAAAGAAGTACCTGGGTATGGTAGTGCACACCTTTAATCCCAGCACTTGAGAGGCAGAGGCAGGTGGATCTCTAAGAGTACAAGGTCAGCTCTGGTTTGTATAGCAAGTTCCAGGCAGCCAAGGCTACAAATTGAGCCCATGATGCTTTGTAAGAAGCACAGTGAGGCTTGTGTTTTTTCATTAATCTTGGTGTAAGCTATAGTTCACCTTACTCATACTCCTCCGTGAGTAGCCGGGCTCTGGGAATTCCACCTCTGATGTTGCTTCTCTATTCCACCACAAGCCCTCTTGATTGGAACACCTCCTGAAACACCCCAGGGACTGCTATAGGTACTTCCTGCTTTGAGTCCCCAGCTGTCACCTCAGAGAAACTGTCTTAGGCTGCCTGGAGCACAGCTCAGAGATAGTTGGGGACAGAAGGGCATGTTCATGGGGAGCCCCTGCATTCCCAGGAGAATGAGAACAGCATGTGGTTTAGACAGCTGGTCTTTAGAACCTTGAAGCTTCAAGAAGCAAAAATTATGACAGGCCCTGGCTCAGCTCTTCCTTATACCCAAAATTCTGAGTGTTGACCACAGCAGACAACAGCTCCTCTTGCCCATGCCATCTGCCTGCCCAGCGAGGATCAGCTCTGACGCTGCCAAGAAAAGAATCCCTTGTTGTTTTCAGGGTATAATCTGGACCAGTGTAGGGAGGGCCTAGCACAGGCAGGCACTGGCCCTGGCTGGCTGAGCCCCGTGCCTGTGGTCATGGGGGGATGATACAATACAACGGCCTTCGAGTTTACCATTTAGGAGGGACTCTGACAAGATTAAGAGGTCTCCAGGAGTAGAAGAATTGAGCATTTTCAGTGAGTGACAGGGGCCTGAGTTAACCTGTCCTTTCCCTCCAGAGAAGAGGCCCATGGGAGCTCAGACCAGCTTGAAGGTTTTTGTTTTGAGATGGCTACTGTAGTTCTCTTTTCAAAAAGACATTTTAAAAGAGATTTCGTTTTACTTTTAAAAGTCATGTGTATTTCTGTTTGTGCTTGTGAGGGCAGGTTCCTGACAAGCCAGTAAGAGGGCAGCAGGTCCCCTAAAGTTGGAGTTCCTGGTGATTGTGAGGTGTGGGTGCTGGGCACCCAACTACAGCCCTTTGCAAAAGGAGTATACGCATAACTGCTAAGTCATCTATCAAACCCTGTGATTTATCAAGGAGTTTTTGGGTTGTTTTACATCTGTTGTGCCTGCGTATGTACATGCATGTCATGTGCATACATCACAACCCACATGTGGAGGTCAGAAGACTGGTGGGACTCTTTCCTTCTGTCATGTGAGTCCTGACCATTGCTTATGGCTAAGCCTTCTCTTTCTTCCAAGGTGTAAGCAGATGTACCATTGCTGGGCTGGGCATTGTCCACACTGACAATTCTCTGCACCTAAGTGGGCGTGAAGGTGACAGCCTTCACTGGCTCTGGACTCCCTACTAAGTGGCCTGTAATCCCGAAGGGCAGTGTCAGGTCTCAGGAGGGCTGTAAGCACTGGGGCTTGTCTGTCTGTAAGGCAGATGTGTGCTGGATGCTGCCTGATGTTCACCTGCATGAAAGTTTTCTGCCGCTACCCTCCTGGGCTTGAGTGGCTGAGATTTCTTGGTGGAGCATTCAGAACGGAAGAGCAACTCTTCCTAAGATGGTCCATCTGCTTAGAGCAACTGGTGCATCTGGTCCTGCTTGTGCAGGAGGATAAGGACTCAGTAGGAAGTGAAGCAGACCAGCAGTGAACAGGGCTTCTTTAAAGGTGCAGAAAATGAATGACTGACCCTGTGCAAGGTTGCGATTGTATTCTGTTGCAGACAGGAATTCCAAGCTTGGACTGGAGTGAAGCCCTTAAGATCCACAAAGGCCAGAGCAGCCAGAGTCATTACAACTCACAGCTCCAGATGGGACCTCAGCCCTGGGGCCAGCTTCCAGGTCAGCCTGAAGGTGGGGAGACAGATGATTGTTCAGAATCAGGTTTTGATGGCATGATGGTTAAGGACAGGAATATCCAACAAAATATACCTCAGAAAAGCTCCTCTGTCATTGGCTAGGTAGCATCTTTGGACTCCCTAGTGAGCAGTGTCTGTCCTCCTAAACCCCAGCCTGTGTCCTGACTACTACTAGGGCTAGTGACTTTCAAGTGTGGGAGCGTAGCTCAGTGGTGGACTACATACACAGGCCCTAACTTCTGTTCTCAGTATAGCCCTGTTCCCTGTGGAAATACTAAAACCAAACTGACTCAAGAAATACTAAAACCAAACTGACTCAATGTGAGGCTCCCAGCACTACAGGACTATTTAGCATCTTCATCCCAACTAAAGGGCAGAGGGAAGCAGAACAGGTTCACGTTCCCCACGATCCACCATAGTAGTGACAGTTCATTCTGTTAACTTCCACTGTGAACTGCTGCAAGGGGCAAGGAGTTCTCTTCTCAGAGCCAGGGACTGGGACAGGTTGAGGGAGAAGCCCACTGACACTGCCACACTTTCTTTTTCAGGTTCCAGAGGTGAGAAAATTCACACCTAATCCCTCAGCCATCTTTCAGACATCAGCTCCTCAGACTCTCAATGTGTGACCAGTGGAAACCATGGTTGGGAAAGCCAGACCCACCAGGCAGAGTCCTGGCCTGGTCCTCTGCTTACAGGACTAGCGTGGCTGCTGGCATTGGGCATAGTGTGGAGGCAGAGGGACAGTGTACCACCTGCTGCACTAAGCTTCTCCATCTGTCCTCCAGAAGTGGCAGGGAGGGAAACTTTCTTGTCTTGTCATTTGACATCCTTCAGTTTTTAAATCTGATGATCCATCCAGCTGTGACCTGAACTACTCCAGACTAAGAAACGTGACCACTATCAAGCCTTTGGTAGGTTGGTTTCACACTTTGGATGGTTTTCCCAAGATGCACAATTTTTGTTTTTTTTTGGGTTTTTCTTTAGATGACTTACAGTAGCCCCAGGCAGTATCCCCATCCTTTTGCAGTGCTTACCATTAAGTAATTTAGCCCAGCAGTGGTGGCACAAAACCTTTAATCCCATTGGAAACAAAGGTTGATCTCTGAGTCTGAGGCCAGCCTGGTCTGCAGAGCGAGTGACAGGACAGCCAAAGCTGCATAGAGAAACTCTGCCTCAAAACAAATGAGGATGGGGGGTGGGGGGATCCATCTTAGGTTGCCAGGAGTGATGCCTTTAATTCCAGCACCATAGAGGCAGAAGGATCTCTGAGCTCAATGCCTTCCTGGTCTACATAACAAGTTCCAGGAAAGCCAGGGCTACACACCCCATTTCAAAACAACAAAACCCTTTAGGGGTTTGTGTGTGTGTCTGTGTGTGTGTGTTTTAATATATAATCACTTGCACACAACTCTCAAGGTAGTGATATGTATCCAGGGAGATCATGCATATCTTCAATTTCAAACATACTTTCTTTATAGCCGAGATGATTCTGTTTCAAGCAAACAATTCCTAGAAGTGGGACACTGTAAGCATGAACGGCACCCATCCCATGTTGCTAGGGGCTGAACCCTGTTTTACTAATTTGTCTCCCCTCAACACAAAGGGCCTACCCTGCATACTCATGAGGAGTGGCAGCATGTCTGAGAGCATCTCCTTTAGAGCTTTAGGCTCCCCAACTCTGCTTAGCTACTCACTACCATGCTGAGGGGACAACTCATCTTCTCTTTGGAAAACTCATCTCCATAAATTCCAAGCAAGCATGTCTGTGTGGAACAAGCCCATTCCCCTTTGTACAACCCTTCAAACACTGGAAAGAGCCTATGTCTGAGAGATTTGGCACAGTGTTTGGTAAGAACTATAAGGATTTCCTTGTGGTTCCCTTTTCTTCCCAGGCTCTCCCTATGGGAGTGTCTAGTTTTGGTGGTGAGGCTCATGTTTCAAAGCCATGGCTGAGGAAGCAGCTCAGACTTCCCACACAGCATCCCTCCCCTCAGAGGTGTTAGCAGGCCCAGCCTCCCTCTTAGGTCCAGGAAATGTTGTTGTTTCTAAAGGGAAAATTGAAACCATATGCATACACCAAGGATCCTGTTACTCTAGATTTGTCAGCTTGTATGCTCAGTGTTCCTAAGAGGGAAAAGATTGCCTGCTGGGCAGATTAACAATTTAGTAAAATGCAAAACTGTGCTGCAGCAACTTGTTATAAACACAGGCATATCCCATCTCCATGGCACCTCAATAATGACCACAATATAGTATAACTATGCTAATATCCTTGAAGCTTGTGAACTCCAAACCCTTCTTGCTCCGGGCTGCAGATGCCTCCAGTGTTGTGGGTGTTACCTTCTTCCCACTTCACTTCTCCTGCATCCTTAAGTGGGAAAAGGAGCCATCTGTGCTGCTTCCTCACTAGCAGGGACAGTGGGCATTTCTACTTCTGCACTTGAAAGTAAGGCTGCTATAACCTACACCCTGCTGGCTTGCTGGGAACATTCACAGGTAAAGCCAGTCAAGCATGGCTCAGTTGTCCTTTTCTGCTTAACTCTTCCTGGTCCTCTTGGTCCTGCTGTAGACTCTGGCATGCCCCAGCTAAAAGCCCTCAGCTGTACTCTGCTAGTGACCACACCACATGCACAACAAACCCAGCCCTGCATTCACTCTTGGTGTAGAGTTGCATGACCCTGCTGCATTTGGATAGAAAAAGCACACCAGTCCCTTCCTGGTAATGTCATACTATAGTGGCCATGAAGTGAAGCTGACCTCTGCTAGATCACAGGTTGTCTAGAACCTCAGCAGTGTGCCGCCAGTCCTCATGAGAAATGAAAACTTGCTCTTAGGAAGGCACTCCTCATTGCAGATCTGAGTACGGCCACACGGTTCCATGAGCAGCCCAAGAAGCAACCAAGACCAATGTCAGCCTTCTTCTCTTGGTCCTGAGTCCACCTTACACACAATGTGCACAAAAACCAGAAAAATACACTGGAGGATGAGCAGGGCTCATCTCTGAGAACGAGTGTGCATATGGTGTATATGTAGGTACATATATGTGTGTACTCCTGTATGTATGGGGATGTGTGTTCATGTATGTGCAGGTACATGTGTTGAGGACAGAAGACAACTCAAAAGTATTCTTCAGGTATCCTTCACTTCCCTCATTGGTCCAGAGCTCGTCAAAGTAGGTTAGCTGGCTGTATAGCAAGCCTCAAGTGATCTACCCATCTCTGCCTCTCCAGTGCTCAGATTTTAAGTGTGCACCACCATGCCTGCCTTTTTTATGTGGGTTCTGGTGACTGAACTCAGGTACTGCATGCACTTCAACTGAGCCATCTCTCCAGCTCAAATTTTTAAAAATACTTTATCATACCTGCTAAAATTCCTATAAAATTTAGTAACTTTTGTATTCTGTAAGTTTTGAACAATAAAGACTTTAATCTGTTAATTTGAGAAGAGTATTCAATATTAATTATTCCATAACCACAGTGACCAATGTGGGAACTGCCTCAATCAGGTGTGTGTACATTACAAGGCCAACTAATCAGAAAGCCTGAAAGTCCATTTATGCTGAAGCAAGGTCTTACCTCTCCATGCTTCGGGAGACAGAACTCAGGACTTCCGGCTTCTATTGGATAGGGTATGCCACCGGACCTATGCCCCCGGCTAGCCTTACTCTCCAGGGCTCTGCTTTCTTGCTAGCCCTCTGTCAAGTTGCCTCCCAGCCAGCTATCTCTACAGTCTGCATCCCAATACCTCTTCACAGACACTCCCTGTAAAAGCCATGGACTTTAGAGCCTTTAGTTCTGCAGGGTCTGCACTGTTACACACTCTTTTATAAGAACTGCATCACAGGAGGGATTCAGACCTCACTACAGACCAACGTTATCTCACCAGATAAACTAGCTTTTAGACAAAGGCTCTGCTTTTCTGAGAAACAACCCATTTATGCATTTCCCTTTACCCCAAGTTGTATGAAATAATTATGCCCATGGTCACCAATTAAAGTGACCTGAATGTAACTGTGACCCTCGTATATTGCATGGCTGCATTTTTTTTTTAAGGAAGGAAAGACATCAATTTAAACCCGCAAAGACCTATACCACGGCCACCTCCCAACGAGCCCATCTAAGTACAGTGCTTCCACTCTGAAAAGCCATTGCAAATACTAAACGTTTTATTGTAGACAAAATGATACACAATTATTACACATTATGATTTTAAAAAAACACTTGAAACTTTAACATACATGGAAACTATTAAATCATTTTTTTTTTTTTTAGCAAAAAAGTAATTTCTTTACGTTTTCATCACAACAAGTGAATCTGCTCTCATTGGGATGTGCTACCATGTAGGTGTCTGTCCACTTCTGGACAAATCTGTGTCAATCTGCTGTATGGTCTGTAGACCAAATTCTTAAGCCAATTATACCATCAGCTATGCTTGCCCAGCCCCTGCACGGTGGGTCCCTTCTATACCTACAGCTCCCAGGTGCTGAATTAAATGTCTATTTTATCCTCCCTGCACTGTTTCCAGTGTTTCCTGACACAGATACACACACACACACACACCCCTACAGGACCTCAGAGAACAAGCTTTACGTTGCTTAAGTAAATTTCTTTGACTTTTACTCAGATATTTCAAGTTTCCTTTGAGCAGAAAAAGAACAGGTTTACAACTGAGACTGAGGTCTTTCCTGTGTCCCCATAATAGTTAGGAGGACTGGAGAGTCCCCAGGGTCTGTACGCTGTGTACTGGTGCTAGAGCCTCCTGTCTGCACCTCTCACTGAGGGGCTCTGCTCCTGAGATTAGCACACTGGGTTAGAGCAGTTCTTCCCACGGTAAGGCACTCACAGGTGTTTCAACCCTTTCATCTTGGGAAAACTCTTTGGCAGAGAAGGACAGGACTCCAGTCCACCAAAAGGACAATCCTAGTAAAGTTTGCACTGGGGCTGCCTCCCTCCCCTTGACATGAGGCAGCAGCAGGAGCTTCTGAAGCCCACATGAATAGGAGGATCATCTGCGGCTCAAGGGCCTGGCTTTGAGGTCAATACTTACACTAACACTTGTAGTTCCTGGGTTACACGGGCACAGGCCTGATGCCTTCTGAACTCTGCTTGGACCCCTTAACATTGTTGTGACAGTCTCAGTGCAGCCTCCTTGGCCTTGGGTTTGCCACATGGTGTATTGCCCCCTCTGTAGCTGACTCACACTGGCCAAGAGTGTAGCCCTTCTATGCTGAAGCAAGGTGGGAGAAGGTACTTGCTTGCTCTGTTCTGAGTTCCCCAGCCCAGTATGCTGGGCTTATTTTTGCCTTCTGAAAAGCAGGCCTCAGGTGAATCCAAGCACACTCCAAAGAGGGGGCAAGCACCCTGTGTATGCGTAGACAAAGAACAGGTTGCCTCACACCAAGACTCTGCAGAGCCTTGTGGGAGTAAAGAAATGCAAACTGACAGAACTGTGTCCATTCAGCTTCCTTCCAGAACTGGAAACAACTCTGTCTTAAAAGGGGGGCTCCTGGGACTCGATGCCCTTGTGTAACACGCAGTTAGATGGAAGGAATGGTTTGGCAGCCATGGCATTCCAACAGAGAACACCAACTTTCCCCAAGCACAAGGGTCACAGTTTGCACAGTGCAGACACAGCTTCCATCCCGCCTTTCGGGGATCTCCTCACTGCAGTCACTGATCTTTGTTCAGTCTCCCCATGTGTTTGTTCGTGAGAAAATCCAGAAAAGGAATGTTGCAAACGGCCTGATGAATATTACTCACTGTGATTTCTTTGGGAATCCTAGTCCAACAAAACCAAACAAAACAAAACAAATCCAAAAGTATAATTAGGTGCAATTTGTCAAATGCATTCAGAAATAATTTAGTCAGTTACTATACTGAAGGGGCCGTCTCTTATAGAAGGAGGTGACAGCAAAGGCTTGAAGCCAGCCTCTCACACTTTTCATGAATTCTTCTCCATCTGTAGTCCTACCCAGGACTCAAATCTTACTTTCTGGTCAAAGGAATGAGGATGCCATGCTGGCCAATTATTAGCTGACAGAAAAAAAGAGGTTGCAGACAGAAGAGAATGGTGTGCATCTAAGTCTTAGCAGACTGAAGTTTGTTTCAAAGCACCATAAAGATATAGATCCATCACTTATCTCAGAGGATGGGAGGCCAGCCAAGAGTGATGTTACATGCTCTCATTCAAATCACCCAGTCTGCCATATCTCCAGTCAGGAACATAGAAAGCATGGCTCCTCCTCCTTTTCAAGCAGGGTGAGGCCTGGAAATTTTTACTCCAACTTCTTCAACTACTGCTACTAACACCTCTTCCTCCTCCCCTCCTCATTTACTCAAGACCTCTGTGTTATCTGTGTATATCTGACCTAATATCCTCATTTGGGGGCCCCTGACCTGAGGGTACTATATTACAGTGTCAAGGCAGCCTTCCACATAGTAGGAAGAGTACTGTTTTGAGTAAGAGGGAAAAAAGGATGTGAGCTGCATCTCTTAGAAGGCTGGGAACTGCATCCCACTCAACAGTTGACTGCTCAGGAGAGGGGTGCAGTGAGCCCAAGGGTCCACAGCGATGAAAGGAGTCTGACTATAGGACCTGTAGTTAGGGCAGTAGAGACAACTCCCTTTCAGAGCTTAGTTTCCCAGTTTCTTAGAGGAAGAGTGTGTCAGCAGTGACACACACCTTAGGTAGTATTTCTCAATCTCGACCCTAGAATCTGCCACATGAACCATACTGTCTTTAATGTGAGAGCCTGCTGCCTGCTCTACCCTGTGATACAACAGACCTGCAGGTCTATGAAGTACTAGCTAGGAGGGCACAGCCAGGCTTTCAAGTCAAGAGGCTCCCTCAGAACTACAGAATAGATCCCCAAGTCTGTCAGGCTCTAACGTCTCAAGTACAGCCTACTCTATCTCGCCCTGCACTGACATATGGGTAAAACGAACATCTTCAAGAGTAACTGACCCACTCAGCCTCCACTATCAGCACCAGTACCTGTTGGGAGATGCTGTCTGGTATCCAACCGCCAGTGCCTGTCTCAGGATGTCACTCACCAGCTGCTCCGTGGCCTACAATAGAAGACTGGTGTTGACAGAAGAACCGCCTGCTCACTAGTGGGAGAGATGCAGCCAACCTCGTTCTTTACCGAACTTCTGAAATAACTGCCAACGAAATATTACAAAGTTCTCAAGAACAATTGAACTTTGTTTGTTTAGAGGTCATGATGTAGGTATATTATAAACTGGACTAAGGGTTTTTATTAACTGGACAGTTTCTAAGGAAAGCAGGTTGTGAGTGAGGGCTGCTCCCGAAGCCTCCCTTGCGGAGGGATGCAAAATAGAAAAGAAGAGCTGAGGTAAGAAGCAAGCTCGGCATGGAAGCCGTATCTTCCTTAACCCCTTGCCCAGGGACAGGACAGTTGTGGCTGTTTCTGCTGTGGGAAGCCGGGGAAAGCCATGGCTGTGTTTTCTCCCTATCTATCAGAAGAGCAGACACTTTTCACAGTAGGATACTTCTTCATAGACATAAGGATAGAGGTGGCAGCCAGGGGACTCCATGGCAGACCGCCTACCTGCCTGGAATGTATGAGACCCTGGGTTCTATCCTCAGCACAATAAACCCTCAATTCTTAGACAGAACACAACTTCATGTACTTTAAGTAGGAAAAAGAAAACAGAAGAGGAAACATAAAACCTAAGTGAGACAAGGGACTTGAAAGTCATCCTCTCTGTTCCCCTCCTGTCCCTTCCTCACAAGGACCTAGAATCCACACTGGCCAGCCTTGGTCACAGTGCTACCAGGTACCTACCTTTAAGATCATGTCCTCTACGACTGAGGCATACATGTTCCTGTGCAGTGCCACAGGCTGCAGGGTGATCCCGATCTGGAAGAGCAGAAGAAGGCCCTTTGTCCCATCAGCAATAGAAGCAAGCCTTTTCCCAATCGAGTGAACTTCTCTGGTACACACGGGCCCCTGGCTGCAAGAAGGGCTCTCCAACCACTCTGGACTATATGTAATCATGCTTTTATCCCCAAATATCTCATCATGAACCAATGGAATCTCCCAAGAATTCATAATATATAAGCAATATTTTGGAAGGCCTAAAATCAAGACTCCAGGGCCATTTTTACAAGACGCAAAGCAAAGCCCTTGGGAAACTCACCGTCCCACTTCCAGTGTGCACCCTGCAGGTGTGGGTGGGGGCGGAACACTGCCTTTGCCCTTGGATCCTGAGAGCTAGCAGAGGCTCATGCTAAAGAGCTGCTGGCTAGCATCAGGTTTGGATAGCTCTCTCCCAAGTAACAAGGGAACACAGGCTTTGGCAGGCAGGGGTCGGGGAGTTGACAATATGGGATGGATGGGGACGGCTCATTCAAGTATGACCTGAAAACATCACAATATGCCTCAAAAAGAAGAAGTACTTCTGAAGCAGATGAGAAAAAAACCAGGAGCAAAGTCTTTGTGACGACCCTCCTCTACTCTGTAGCCAACACAACCTTTTTACATGGGAGAGTGGGAACACACCTAAGTTATGGGTAAAAGCCAATCACATGTCAGCTGGGCAGACTGGTGTCTAAGCTCATGAGGCAGAAGGTGTGGTCTGTGACCTGACAGTACCACAGCCTTAACCTCCCACCTTCTGAGTGATGTCACCAACGAATCCAGAGCCTGGGGTTGGTGGCAGGTAGAACCTCATTTCTTCCTGCTTTTCTTCCTGCTCCTTTTAATGTTTGTCTTCAGTGGCTCTGACAGGCTGAGGATATCCACTTCTTCCTCACTCTCAGGCTCCCTTTTCTGGAAACTGCTGCAGATCCTCCAGCTTCCGGCAGAGGTCATCAGCCATGGAGAAGGACGACAGGCACTCTAGATAAGAGGAAGCAGTCTGTGACAGCTGAGGTGAGGACAGACAAGCACCCCAGGCTGAGGAAGGCAGAGTCTGCAGGGAGCTAACCTTTCTATGGATCTCTCATGAGAACCAGTGCCTCATAAAGTAGAAAAGCAGACAAGTGTCCTATTCCAATGTATTACTATCTGCCATTAAGACCAAAGACACAGTACACAATCGACTCCAGTCCTGGAAAACTGGGCCACTGCCCGACTTTCTGAATCATTAAATTGATTTTTTTTCATTTTTTAAAAAAGATTTCCATTCAAGCTGGGGATGTCGCTCAGGTGGTGAGAGCACTTGCCAAGCAAGTAGGAGTCCCTGGGATCAGGAAGGCCTGGGTTTGATTCCAGCACTGTATCAACTAGGTGTGGCACTTGGGGAGGCGGAGGCAGGAGGATCAGATGTATAAGTTCATCTGCAACTACACAGTGAGCTCCAGGGAAGCCTGGGCTACTTGAGACTTCTCACTTTAAAAAAAAAATTCCTGTCTCACTGTTGCCATGGTAATGCACACAGCCTTCAATGGGTTGTAGAGTGTCAGGACAATAAAGTCATGCCCATACGCTTTTACAAAGGACATGAAATCCAGGCCAGGTACAAGGTAGGCTCCTCTGAGCAACACAAAGGTGGTGGCTCAGCAACTCCTGGCTGCTGCCTGCTCTTCTGACTCCGTGCTATATAGAGAGCACCAGTGAAACTTGGAGATGATCACCTGGTCTCTGTTCTCCAAGGACATAGCTCTAGAAGCCAACAAACCCTCTCAGCATGGATACTACATGCCACAGGAAATGAGAGAAAAGACCACTGAGTACTAGGCTCCCAGGAAGATTTCTGCAGAAAATAAGACTTCCCTAGATGGGCCGGAGCATTCTGACGTCTATGTGAACAATGGCTGAATCCTTCTTATTCTTTAAGGCACAGCCAGATGCTTTCATGCCCCTAATTTAATTCATCAGCAGTCGTCTGTTTCTTTACTGTATTTCCTACAACACTGTTGATTGTTCTCATGTGCCCCCAACAGCCTCCCCAGGCTTGGGGGTACAGTAACATCCATAAGACACTAGCCTATGTTGATGGTAGTAGGCCAGACCCACCTACTAGGGTTCCTAAGGTCACACAGCAAGGGAAAGAGAGGTGGTTTGGAGTCTTCAAAGTAACTCAGGGAGGACACTCCCATGAGAACAATGCATGCCTACCAGATGGCAGGAAAATAATCACTCCTGGCTGGGGTACAATGCCTGAAACATGAGTATAAACAGTTCTGAAGTGCTGTGTTGTCTGGAGTGTCATGGTAAAAAGAAAGGGTCTTGTCATCTAGAGCAGCTCTCCCTCACGCCTAACTGAAGGGAAGAGCGCTGAAGGCAAGTGTTCTGTAGGGCTGGAAGTGGGCAAACTTGCTCAAACCGGGACAGCCTGTCAGCGCCTACCTGGCTCACTGTCAATCTGGGTAAGCACATCCTCAATGGAGGCTCCATCGTGTCGCAGGCTCTCGGGGTCTGGTGGGGTGTAACCGTGGCAGCGGCACCAGTGAGCAATGTGCTTGGTCTTGAGGGGTGTCAGGTGGTGGAATCTGGGATTCTTCTCCAGGATTTCCTGTAGCACTTTTCGGACTGTCATTGCTCTTTGCCACTTAAACAGGATTTGATCCAAATTAGATCCTTGAACTTAAAATCAATAGCTGTGCGGTGAAATAAACCAAAAAACTAAAAAATCAGATTCTATTACTCTCTAGCAACAAAGGGAGGAATGTGAGAGCTGCTTCTGGGACAGTGAGATGGCTCGGGGGTGAGCTGCCTGCCACCAAGGCAAATGAGCTGATTTGCAGGAATCTCATGATAGGAGAACTGATTCCTCATGTCCTCCAGCCTTCACAAGTATGCAGTGGCATGTGTGTGAAAATGCGTGTGTGTGCACACGCACACATATACAGTAAGAATTTTACATGTAATAAAAAGAGTTACTATTGGTCTTAATGTTTACAAAATAAAATAGAAACTTCTAGGTGTGCATTTAAGGCTTTTCACCTGGTCATGAACCAACTTCTCATTTTCCCAAACCAAATTCAGTAAAGCTGGCTTCCAGGGCTGCCGAGCTACATGGCACACTTTCTTCTCTCGTGAGTCAACTGTGTTTGGCAATACTGTTATAAGTCCTCTGTAAAACTCTGAATTCAATATTTTTTGAAATTTACAAATTGAAGAAATTTGTGTGTGTGTGTGTGTGTGTGTGTGTGTGTACCATCTGCATGCCTCTGTGTCTGAAGTGGCCAAAAGAGGGCACTGGGTCCCTTGGAAATGGAATTACAGACTGCTGTGAACTGCCACTGGGGCTGGGGAATGAACCTGAGTCCTCTGTGATAGCAGCCATCTTGCTGCTGAGCCAACTCTTCAACCACAAAATATATAAAGTTTTCAAAGAAAATACAAGATGTTTTACTGGTACAGGGGAACAAGCCTTTCAAAAGGCATCTGGGATCCAGAAGAATGAAGCTTCTGACTGAGAAACAAAGAAGACACTGCAAGTTTGCCTCCTTTTTTCATACAGGAAGAGCACACAAATGTCTGCCTCCACTGTGCTGTCTGACTTTCAGTAGTGGCCTGCAGATCCAGCCAGAAAACAGACTTACCTCAGCAGCTCTCCTTTTCCAATGTTCCAGCCATAATACTGCTCCAAAGACTTTGCAGAAAAACAGCTTGCATCATCACCTAGAACAGAGAACTGCAAACTCTGAATAAAAGTTATCGTTTAGACTAAATGTTGTTTATTGTTACATTTCCAAGTTCCTTGATTTGCTTTTGTAAAACAGAAAATTTTATTATTCTGCAGAAGTAATATGTGTGTGCAAGTGAGGGTTGCATTCCACATAAAAGTAAGAAATAACTCCTGAGGGTTAGTTCTCTTCTTCCACCTTACTGAGACTCATATTTAATGCCCATGTCTGTCTGCTAAGTTGTGGGTTCTGAGGCTGGCTGACCACAAGTTCCTGGCCAGTTATCTTGTGGCTGCCTCTCATCTCCTGGTAAAGATGCACCAGCATTATAGATGCATGTGCTATTGTAATATCAATTTTTTCTGGTTATTAACTGATTAATTTTATATTTGGAGGATTTTTGAGACAGGTCCATTAGTAGTCAAGGCTGGCTCAACTTTAAGATCTGCCAACCTATGCTTTCTGAGTGCTGGTGTTAAAGAGATGTGCCAACATGCTTGGCTCTGCAGTCTGGAGTTTGATGCAGGTTTCTTGCAGATCAAGAGCTTTTACCCACTGAGCCATCTTACTGGGTCCCCACTTTCTTTGTGTGACATATTCTCACTGAACAACACATCTCCATGATGAATAAAGGCAACAGATGAAAGATGCAACAGAAGTAAACGAGGGGCTTGGCCCTGCCACCAGCTCACTAAGTAGCCCTGGGTAAGCCATAGCACTTCAGGCTTCAGTGTCCTTCCCTGTAAACTGTACAGATGGGTCTTGAACTGCCCAGTTCTAGCTTTAACATTCTTAGTATTTATGTAAGACAGAGAAGGGAGGAGAGAGCAAGTGCATGTGCACGCACACACAGGGCAAGTGTGGACTCATCTTTTTCGCTAAGATGGGAAACCATCATGAAAGTATATTTTTAACTACCTCAAAATGATTCCCAAAATGAGAAAAGGAGCTAGTATTTTATTTAAAAGTCAACGCTGGAGATCTAGCCAGGACCCTGCACACGCTAGATCAGTGCTCTCCTCTACAACTTCATCCCAAGCCCTCTTGTTTATACTTTTAAAAACTTGAGACGGGGGTCTTACTAAGTTGCCTAGGCAGGGCTTAAACTAGCATAGTTCTCCATGATCCTTCCAAAGAGCTGGCAATATGAGCTTTGTACCACAAGGCTCAGCAATTTCTCTGCTGCTATAGGCGGAAACAAATCAGCAAGGTGGTCAGCCTACCGTCTCCTGCCCACGCTATGCACACGGCAGGAGCCTGCTGCACACCATCCTGTGCCCTCTCATGGTCATCTTGTCCATGAGCAAATCACCCTTAGTAAGGCTGTCTATTCAACCTTTACCATCAGAACAACTCAGATAAGGCATCAGCCATTGCATCCCACTAACCAGGGCCACAACACAGCAGACTATTACTGGGTCTGAAAACTGCACATTTCCAAACAGTGTATCAGTTTAAATCTTAGAGAAAGATTACTGGTCTTATAGGGCTGGATGTGTACCTGCCTTGTCACCCAGAGCTGTGTGAGTTAATTAACCTGGTATCACTGGCATGTCCTTGACTGTGAGCTGTGAACTGGGACAAGCTATTACACAGAAGCCGTGGCTAATGAAATGTGTATGTAAAGCACCCACAGCAGACAGTGGGGGTGGCACACTATGTCTAATGTATACTTAACATTATCATTTACATACACAAATATAAGAAATAAGTGATAAAGACTAAGTGAGGGGCTCAGGTAAAGGAGTTGAGTAGTGAAGCATCTGCTTAGCATACAGGTCTCTGGTTTGCTACTAGCACTGTCTGTACCCTAAGTCTAACTGGATGCAACCAAGATACCGTGAATCCAAGACTCCTGCAAATGTCTGGCTAAAAGTTACAATCATGGTAACACCCCAAGTGATTTATAGTTTAACAAATGCACATGAGGTACGGTCTTACCTTTTGCAGTAATTAATGGGATCTTCTTGACTACAGCCGTCAAGAGCTGTGGATAGTCTCCCAAATGGTCTACCCTGGGAAGGGGTAAACAAAGAAAATTCTACAGGCTTGTCACAAGTTCTTTCTCTCCCCTCCCTGCCCTTGCTAATAAATAGCTTTCTTTTCTTCCTTCCTTCCTTGTTCTCTTTTTTAGTATTTTGAGACAGGGTGTCTCTGTGTAGCCCTGGCTGTCCTGGAACTCACTCTGTAGACCAGGCTGGCCTCGAACTCAGAATCCACCTGCTCTGCCTCTCAAGTGCTGGATTAAAGGCATGTGCCACCACTGCCCAGCCCTCTCTGTTTTTTTTTTACAGACAGGGTCTCATGTAGCCCCGGGCCGGCCTCAATTGATCTTGAATTCCTGATCTTCCTTGCCTCTGCTCACTCAGGGCTGGGATTATGGGGACTGCACCACCATTCCTGGCCAGAGATCTCCTTTATAAGGCATTTTATGCTTAAAAAAAATCAAGAACAAACAGACTGGGAAATATACAACCATTGCAGACATTTTATCTACATTGAAAATTAGTAGCAAGATCTATTGTAAGGTGATTGTTATTATACAAATGCCCGTCTTAGGCTCAATGACTGAAGCCTCCATGTATATGTTAAGGGACACCATGTTTCTACTGTCTCTAGAAGCTATCAGAAATTCAAAGTGCATGATCAGAAGGAGGTTCCAATTGAAAGAGAGAAAACTTTAGAGAAAGCAAGAGGAGTGCACACGTCTCTGCAGAGGCACCTGCGAA